>NW_015150710.1:94993-107652 GCF_000732505.1 Cyprinodon variegatus
ATGTATATTTTACAATTTTTGTATAATTGCTCCTCTAAGTTGGTTGAACTGTCCACATGTTTTAGAGTCCCTTTACTCCAGTTAACGATTGATCAATTACTAAATTAGTTGACAATAATCTATCAACCTTATTGTTTCACCTCTAGTTGCAATCATTCCTCATAGTTTAAAAATAAAACAAACAGCTTCCAACCTTAATCCAGGAAACTTTACATTTAATGCAAATCCTCTCTACCTTGTTTTCTACCTCAGAAAGAACAATTTTTTTGTTGTCAACAGCCCATATTTAAAATACTTTTGTAGAAACCTCCACAATGTAAATTGTATGTGTTGTAACATTGTATGTGCTTGGTAGGAAAAAGAAAGGAACAGTGCCAGAGTTACAGAGAAGATAAACAATTAGTAAGAAATGTGAGACTCTAGCAACTGGTGGTTTTCCTTTTCCTTTAATGACTCTAAGAATAGCTCTTTCATAGGAGCTTCTTTTTGGTGCAAAACAGCTTAAAGTTGGCATTTACGTTGACACTTCCTGTCCTATTACCTGTAAAATTAAGTTCTTTAGACATAATTGTTCCACTTTTAAAAAGCAACTATGGATCCCCCCGTTATGGGTCTCTTTGTCCTGTCACTTCACACAACTCAATCTGCTGAGATGGGGGTTTTCAGAATTTGCTGAGAGGTGCAAATCAGGTCCAAGTCTCACTCCATGATTCTAAACTAGAAAAAAGGGTGGCTAATCTCCTTCAAGTTGGGATGAGACTTCTGCCTCAAGTGGAGGATTTTAAGTGTCTGAAGTTCATATTCACAAGTAAGGGGGGAATGGAGCTGAAGATTGATAGACAGATTGATGCAGCTGCCACCACTCAGTGTCAGGGTAGAGAGAAAGCTGACCCAAAAGGCAAGGCTCTAAACTTACCATTTGGTCATTTTTGAACACTCCCATGGTTATGAAATCTTATTTAATACCAAAAGGGCAAGATCCTGCATACAAGAGGCTCAAATTAGCTTTACTTGCAGTTTGGCCGAGCACTCTATTAGGTGAAGGTTGAGCAGCTCCGCCATCAGGGAGGTGCTTGGAGTTGAAGCTGACCTGCTTCTTGGCATTGCGAAAAGTCAGCCGAGCTGGCTCAGGCATCTGTTTCGGATGCCTATGTGGGCTGGAAGGAGGACCAGGACTAAGCCCAGGGTACTTTAGAGAAATTATATCTCCTGACTGCTCTTGGAATGCCTCAGGTTTCCCCAAGAGTTGCAGGTGAAGAAGAAGGACATATTGGCATCTAAAGATGCAGTTCCCCCCCTTCCCAGTAAACATCTGAAGACAACTAGAATTGAAGTACTTAAAGTTAGCATTTGCATTAGCTATAACCTATGGATCTTGACTTTAAGATAATATTTGCCTTGATACATTTTTTAGCTACCTGACAACTTAGTCAATATTTTACTTGGAAGTGTTGTTTTGACCTTAAATTGCATTTGAAAGAGTACTTTTTGTTGGTACTCTATTGATAGGCATAAGGAAGGCACATATTTGGTTATTAATGCCACAAAAGGAAAGGGCTTAAATGTGTCTGGATCTTGTCTGGTTTAACCTCAAAGGAAAAATTCTACACCGTGCATAAACACAAGCTGTGTTTATGCACACAGCTTGTGTTTATGCATGAATGAAACCTTTATTGAATATAAAATAGTCAAGCCATAAAATAATAAAAATAAAAATGAAATATACTGTTTGATTATTTCAAAAAAGCTGATTCTGTTATCTAATCAAAATTATGATTGACATGAAAAATTATTTAGAACACATCAGTAGTATATGTCAATACCCTCAAAGACTTATTTCATTTGCAAGCATCAGCCAATATTAACAGTAGAATTTACTTTTTTTCAATGCTTCATCATTGCAGGGGATGTTCTAATTATATTGCTTTGGATGTCAATGTTACTGCCAAAGATTTTACTTTTTGCTAATTAGCATATGGAAGTAATCAAGATATTGCTATTTTGTGCATAAGCTAAGCTGCTATTTGGTGTAACACGTGAATTTTTTGTGTGCAAAATGAGATTTTTTTTAGATATTTATAGGTTTGATCTCAAAGTTCTTTACTTTCATTCCAAATAGTGATTTAATCAGAATTTAGTCAAACTTTACAGTGTTTTCACACACAGTTATATTTGCACATCAGAAGTCCTGTGCAAATTGGGATTTTGGCTTGCTTTGCTTGATTTGTTCTGCTATTACCACATCACCACTTGCCCATATTTTTTACGAAACCTTTACCTTAGACAACAGCTCTTCAAGATGGGAGGTTCTATATTGTTGTTGCTTCTAGTGAAAAAAGGTGACAATACATAACTTGTACTGTGACTGAATTGCCTCTAAACTGTGCTGATTATCTGCAATTCTAGATTTTTGTCTCTGAAACTAATTAAGTTGTTTTAGATAAGGGGTTTACAGATAAAAAGCCCACTCCTAGGGCATGTATATACATGAGAAGGCAAATGGCTTTGAAGCTAAATTAACACGTTTTGTCAGCATTTTTTGAGTTGAAATAATATCTGATTTACTTCTACACTGGTGCTCTGGCCACTGCAGTCTTTAATTTGATCTCCAACTGGACTTCGAGAAACCCTCAATATGCTGATCCAAAACGGTTTTACTATATTTTTATCAAGCCACTGCAATGCTATAAAAAGTATTAGTTGGTTAACTAAATGTACTACATCATGTCCAAATGGATAGGACTTAATTGCCATATAGGAAACATAGATTTTGACATACTTTTAGTAAGTAAAGAGTTACAAAGACATGTGGCCCTCCTGTGATCCATTGTAGTTATGTAATATATACAAATATCAGTGGCAGATCCACAGGGGGCTCAAGGGAAGTCAACTGTCTCCCTGCTGTAGAGTCTTGCCCTCCAGGGTGGCTCCTACATTTATGTAATAAAAATAGATGTAATTACTAATTATTTATGACTTACAGCCTTCAAATCAATTATTAATTGACATATATATATATATATATATATATATATATATATATATATATATATATATATATATATGTATATATATATATGAAAATAATAAATTGACTGCCATGAGAACAACATTTGTGAGTAGAAATGCTTGTTTTAACTGTGTGAATGCGATAATTAATTCCTGGGTTCACATCGTTTCAGACTTTCTAAATCTTTCTAAATTTTGATGTATGTTGCAAATTAAAAGGAAATTTAAAAGTAAAGACACTTCTTGTTTCTGTGGTACAAAAGTGAGGGATGATAATATAAATATGTAAAATTTGTGGACGGAAGAATGATAGAGAGACCAGGAGGGTCAACAGCTGAGGAAATTAGTGAAGATGAGGAAAAAGATGCTAGAATAAGGTGAAGATGAGAAGATTTCAGAGTCAGAGAGAGAAAGAAAGAAGACAATGTTAACGAAACTGGTAAAGATGGGAATGAAAGAGCAAAGTTAGTAGTATTATTATTAGTATTAGTTCTGGTTCTCTTTCTGAGGTGTGTTTTTGGTATTTTAGTTTTAAAAAATTGCATGTTTTTAAATATATGCCATTTTTAATAACTAAAGGGAAGTGCCTTCTTTAGTTATGACAGCAGAGCCTTCCTGGTAATTCCTGACCAGATTTTTGTATGTTTCAAATTGTGTTTAGATGATTTATCTTTGATCATGGGCTTCTAGTCTGTAAAGGTCAAAGGCATCCTTACAATCACTCTAATCTCAAGCTTTCTCCATTGATATTCAGTTTTAACTTCAGCTGGGCTTTCCAAATATGTTAAGGTTACTTCCAATTAGTCTAATAATGTTGGTTAAAATTAAAATATTAATTTCATTCTATTTCCATATGAATAATTTTAGGCTTACATTTACTGGACCATCTGCCAAGGCCTACTTGGCAGATGGCCGCTCACACTGAACCTGGTTCTGTTGGAAATGTCTACCTGTTAAAAGGGAGTTTTCCCCCTCCACTGCTGCTACATGCATGTCTGGTGTATGGGATTGCCTTTGAGTCAATGAGCAGATGCATTCAAATGGTTTTCCTTATATAGAAAACTTAGAATCAATTTGATTGTATGATCTGGATAAATCGTAAAGTGCCTTGAGATGACGTGTTGTGAATTGGCACTATATAAATAAACTGAATTGAATTATGTTTGGCACATATCAGACCCATACAGTATTTGACATCCTCTGCTCTTCTACGTTTCAGTTCAGTTGCAGACTTGCCTCCATGAGTCCTTGAAAACCAAAGCCTACTAAAAGAGCGCTTGTAGGATAGCTTACAGCCGGAGCAAAACGAACCAGAGCAAAAAAAAAAAATAAAAAATTGTTGTTCCATATTTTGACAGTGAAAGAGAATGGACCTGTGGAACTTATCCATTAGCATAACAACAAAGTTGCTCTGTTGGATGTATGTGAGTGGAGCTAGCACAGTGGATGTGGACTGTGGGGTCACAGTAACTATATATCACACTTTCATTAATTTCTTTGCTAATAAATAATAAGAAAAACATTTCCCTGACTCAATTTCTACTTAAGGTGAAATTTAACCCTCATTAGGCTTTTAGGGAGCACTAGACAAACTTACAGGCCAATTTATGACCAGTTTGAAAGAGTTAAAAAAAGCATTTTAAAATTAAGTTTTCTTACATAACTGTCAATAAGCCACAGCCCAAGTTAAAATTTTCTTTTTTAAGAAAATGTATTTTGTTACCCGAGAAAATATAACTCAGCTAGACTACAGACTGTCCTGCAGTATTTTTGACTGCATTCTAAAATGTATTGCAGCTGTGCATTTTCTATACGAGCAGAAATAAAAAAATGAATCCCTAATTACTGTGCACTCCACAGAAAGTATGAGCCACTTGTTCACAATTAGTGTTAAAATCCAGGCAGGGGGAACACTAAATTATTGCAGCTGATTTTTTTTTTCTTTTTTAAATCATTAGATGAGTGTATTGAGAGAGCAAAGTAGTCTTTTTCTTTGGTGTAGTTGACTCACACCCTGTTTTCCACTTCAAGAGATAAGGGGTGGGGGGTAGTGGGGTGCTCACTGCTACATGATGAAAAGATCTTTTTTTCTATAAGAGGTCCGCAGGGTGACTCAGGGAGCTATGAGCATTTATTCTGTCTTTGTCTGACTGCCTTTCTTTGTGTTTCCTGCACACTGGGCTTGAGAAATTGAACACATGTACAGGAACATGTGCACAACACAGCGAGAGCATATCTTTGGGGGTCACCTGTGGACATTTAAAGGGGAGAATAAAAGAAAGACACTGTGTGTACCTGTTGTAAAACATCAACTATCTCTAGGCTGAAAAGTTTGCCGTTGGCATACTTTCTGTTCACTGTCATTCACTAAGCTAAAGCTCTGAGGACAAACACTTCTGGCAAAAAGTGCTTTTTAGCAAAAATATTTTGTCAAATAATAAACTGTGCTATTAAAGAGTGGTCTTTCTTTGAAGTCGGAAGGAGGATTGTAACGTTTTCACAGTTTTTCTATGAGAGTGGGACTTGTAAATATTCTTTGCTTAAATGGCTATTTGTCATACTCAAGATTAAAATATGTATATCTCAAATATTGCTTCATTTAGACAGGAGTGGACACTAAAAATGAGCTGCAAAGCTCTCTAACTTAATATGTGCAAGATAAGAATGGTTTGGTACAACGCACATTTTTAGAAAGGACATTTTTCTTTTTTTATGACCTCAACAGATTCTATATTCAAACAATAATTCTAGTTAAGAATAATTTGTAATTGCCACCTATCATATTATTTCATGCTTTTTTTATTCTAAGTTTAAAAGGGGGAAAAGATATAACCAATTTACCTACTTTATGAATGTGTTTTTGAATAACACAACATATTTCTAATTATGAAGATTTATTAAGTTTCCATAATATTCCAGAGCTGCTCACATTACATTATACCCATTGAAACACTCTCAATTATGCGCTACTGTAATGCAGTTAGGTTAACACAAACTAAAGGAAAAAAGAGCATTTATAAACATGCTGATTTTAATTGAAATTCAGATATTAGGCGCTAGGGTTAGATCTGAACGATGTATTTGGTTTTTGGACAAATAGTGAATCTAAATCTACGTTCTGAATGCATAAGAGTTTGTTTGGTCAGCTGTGTTTCTGTGTTTCAAAAATCAATTTACTTTTTATTGTGTGTTCTCTATTGGCCATTTCTATCCCACCCATATTTGCATTACAAAAGTTTGAAAAGAACTGTAAACAAGTTTCAAATGTTTTTTAATTTGTCATACTTAGTCTAAAGAGTATATTGATTGAATTCCTTTATACATGAGCAACATAAAAAATAATAAAACTATGGCTTGGATTTATGGATTGTTTTACCAAAAAAAATGGATGACGCTTAGATACGGAGGAGAACATTTTAAAATTAATGAACAGGTTAAATTTGTCTTTTCAAATGATGGGGTTTCCAGTAACACATCAGCTTTCTTTTTATCACTGCTAGAGTGAACAGCATAACAATTCTGGCCCTCATTGTGCTTATACTTTGTAAAAGCCACTTTTTCTTCAAGGGCAGAGCCATTACTGTACAACTCTCAGGTGTTCAATATTGTTTAGGCCTGGGCACCTAGATGGGAATGCAAGATTATTTATTTTTTGTTTTGGCAACTATTTTTGTTTCAGTTTGCCTATATGTTGTGCTAAAAGGCAACTGACAACCAGTGTTTGGCAACCATGGGTTTGACAAAGGTCACCAGATTTGATGATGACAACCTCTCTTACAGGTTGCATTTAAAACATTTTAGCATTACAGATTGTGCCCGTGCAAAACAATGGAGATGCAGTCAACTTTCAATGCACTTTATCTGTTTTATGACAGACTCACCTTGAGCTTTTTATTGCTAAGTCGTGACCTACAACTCTTCTTGGTTTGAGTAATGGTAATAATATAAAAACAAGGGGTATTTTTTCAGCCAGTTGTTGAGGGTGCTGTAGATACTTGTGGGTAATTTCACTTGGTTTCCTAAGCATATTCTACTGCATCCCCACACACAGCTTTACTTCTGTGATAGCCTGAAGCGTAAATGTTCAGATCATCATAAGACAGAATAGGAGATGAAAAAGCATGAGTTAAAAAAGAGCTCTCTTTCTTGAAATAAAATTGAATTGGTAATAGTTCATATGATTAAAGCTTTGCCCTTATACTAATAATTTAATCCTAAATTCATTTTTTCATTAATTCAATCAGAACATTTAGTTGCACATCTAAGTTATTCATAGGGGCACAAAATTAAAACTGAGGTTTAAAGGTTTGATTTGTCTGAGTAACCACCGCTTTAGGCTTTTTTCACATTTTTGTATTTATTCTTTTTTCATTTTAGAGAAATTGTTTGTCATTGACCTGCCTACTCAACGAAAATGTCCATTTGAACTTCCTCTCACATGTGAAAGAAGATATCGGCATGCAGAGTTCTGCTTATTCTTCTTAGTGTTGTATAATTCTGACAATTTCATGACATGCCTTTCATAAAAGTGTATTTCGTGCGTCACTGCAAGGTACAGCTTTATTGAAGTAATCAAATATCTTTGACACAGCAGCAGAGAAACAGAACATCTCGTACTTAAGGCAGTGCACGCTTTTACTTCCTTTTCAGCCTTTTCATTAAAGAAACTATTTCACAAAATGCAGTTACCAAGGTGAACCAGATAATGGTCAAAAGCAAGAACATCTTACATTTTTGTTTGTTGTCTTAACTATTTGTATCAAGCTGTCTGTTTAATAGGTTTATGGTTACAGTGGAGTAAACAGTCAAACATATGGAAGCAGCTAGTCAGTGTTTTACCATAATTGCATTCTAGGCATAATTGATCTTATATTTCATGACAGTTAACTACAGTATAGTTTCTTTCAGAACCTTTAACACTTTTATTTTGTGTCATGTTAAACCCCAATATTTCAAACTGTTCAGGTGGTTTTGGATTTTTGTGGAGGTTTTCTAAAGCCCAACACAGAAGTCATTACATATAAAAAACTTAAACTCTGTATTTTTATTGTAAACATGAAGTTGAACTTGAAGCACATCCCAAGTTATTTTGGCCTCCAAGAGCTCTTCTTCCTTTCTATTATCAACTTTGGCAACTATCCGTGCTAAAGAAATGCATTCCCATTGTATGGTACAAAAGCATATAAGCATATAAGGGGGGGAAAAAAAGATTTTAAGACAGGATTTTTTTTTTTAATAGAAATTTTTGGACAATATTGTCTGATATTGTATATTTATATACATGTTTAAGCCAGAAGAATTTGACATTTAAATATGATTTCCCTACGTCTTTAGAGATAGGGTAAGAAACAAGGCCATCGAGAAGAGGCTTGGAGTAGAGCCACTTCCACTTGACATTGAGAAGAGTCAGTTGAGGTAGCATGGATATCTGTTATGGGTGCCCTCTGAACAGCTCTCTCAGGAGGTGTTTCAGGCATGTTCCACTTCGAGGAATACCAAGGGATGGCCCTGGACATTCTGGAGGAAGTATGTCTCTTGGCTGGCCTGCCTTGGGCTACACACAAAGAAGTCTGGGCTATCACTATTTGTATGGAGGTTGGTTGAGGACCCAAATGCAGAGACTAGGAAGCAGAGGTGAGTCTTGCAGGTTTAATGAGGCAGAAATCCAAAAATCAAAGCTAACTAATACAGATGGCCAGGATCCAAGGGACATCAGGAAAAAAACACGAGGATCCAGGGAAAGATGAAGACCCAGCATTGAGGAACTGCATAGGGAGAGTATATATGGCAGACAGAACAAAGACTGGACTTATGAGCTGTAAAGGAACACATGTGGATGGAAGCGTCTAGAGAAAAGCCAACCCAAAGGAAACAAAGACAAGGGGGCAACAGAGAGTAACTCAAGAAATACAAAAGCACTCAAAAATATAACCAAAAACAACTAGAATAATACAAAATGGATATTAACCCAACAAACTAGCAAACACAGAAAGGCAACAATAAAAAGTATAACTGAAAACTCAAAAAGAAAATTTAAACAGAACCAAAAAGGGCAGAGCCATGATTTGGGCATCTCCGTTGATGATCCAGTCCCAGATAAGCAGATGATGAACATTCATATCTACTCTCACTACTCTTCGATTTAAGAGCACCTTCGACCTGGTGAAGACGGCCCAACAAATTTTTTTTTTTCTCAGGAAGGTAAATCAGACTGGACTTTTCATTCAGCGACTCACAAACTTTTGTACAGCTGCAACTAAACATCCTGTCTATCACTGTTGCCACATTGAATGGGGGCTGCACAGCATAGGAGATGGAGGCGATTCTGGGACGTAGTCAAAGAGATCTGGACTTGGTTTAAGTTACTTGAGTCCAGAAGAGTGCCAGACACATTGCCTTATTTCCCACTGCCATCAAGAACAGTTGAAATTCAGGAAAATTGCATAAAAAATATATAGACTTGGGAAAAGCTTTGGTTGTTTGGGAACAAACAGGCATCCACTAAACATCCCTGCTAAAAATCAACATAACTTCCAGGACATTTAAAGACTGTTTCAGCACATGCTGCACTTTAGGTAGCTATTTAGGTATGCTATGTACTTATTCTCCTTTTTTTAAGTCTCCTCTAAGGGGGCTTATTCTTCATCTTTTTGTAAATGTGTTTTTTTTTTTTTACTTATGCCTGTGTATTATATGTGCATTTTATAGTTGTAATATAGTGACAAGTTGGTCCCTAAATCCTTTTAGGGACAGAATCATACAGCAAAAGAAACAGTAAAAACAAAACTGCCATAGTCAACAATGTTACCTTCTCCGATGCTTTCCAATATTTGTGGAGTTTTTTTTTTTTTGCTGGATACAACATACAGTTGTTTGTTTTTGTTTTTAACAAACCTTTGACACATGTCATGAGGAATCCCATCCCCATCTGCTTTGGCAAATCTCTCAAGCTCTTTCAAATTTGATGGCCTTCTGGCAGGGACCTTTATCTTCAGCTCGCTTGAGATATTTTGAGTTGTTTTCAAGTGGATGTCTTGTGTAGCTCAGTCAGTATATTCCCTTTGGTTTCATGGTGTTTGTTTATCATCGCTGGCATATAGGGTGTTACAGTAGCTCTGCAACCCCCAAGTTGAAGACCTTACTAGTGGTCTTCAACTTCAACTAGTTTTTCCAGTGTTTAGAGAACTCCCTGATTAGGTTTATGTCCAGGATCTTAAAAACCTTTTAATTGAAAATCTGTTTTATACCTCTGTTTGAATTTTTTGATGATTTCTCTCACCCTAGTTATTTACCTTTGGCTTTAAATAACTTGATCTGTCTTCTGTTTTGACAACTAACAATTTTGCCTCTCAAGTCTAAACTGACTTCTTGTGTTGATAACATGATAATTTCTAAATATACATTTTAAACAAAATAATATTGATATAATAATAATATAAGAACTTATACAATAAGCAAAAAAACAAACAGATGACAGTGAGACCTGGAGGGGCATGGTTGGGAGGAATGGCCGCCCCGATCTGAACTGGAGTGGTGTTCTGTTGTTGGACTTCTGTGCTCGTTATGGATTGTCCATAAGGAACACCATGTTCAAGCATAAGGGTGTCCATATGTGCACTTGGCACCAGGACACCCTAGGCCGCAGTTCGATGATCGACTTTGTCATCGTTTCATCGGACTTGCGGCCGTATGTCTTGGACGGGTGAAGAGAGGTGCGGAGCTTTCCACTGACCACTACCTGGTGGTGAGTTAGCTCTGGTGGTAGGGGAGGATGCCAGTCAGACCTGGCAGGCCCAGACATGTGAGGGTCTGCTGGGAACGTCTGGCGAAGTCCCCTGTTAGGCGGGGCTTTAACTCCCATCTCGGGCAGAACTTCGAACACATCCCGAGGGAGGTGGGGGACATTGAGCCGGAGTGGACCATGTTCCGTTCCTCCATTGTCGAGGCGGCTTATCTGAGCTGCGGCCGCAAGGCTGTCGGTGCCTGTCGTGGCGGCAACCCTCGAACCCGCTGGTGGACACCTCCGGTGAGGGATGCTGTCAGGTTGAAGAAGGAGTCCTATCGGGCCTTTTTGGCCTGTGGCACTCCGGAATCAGCTGATGGGTACCGGCGGGGGAAGCGGCATGTGGGTCGGGTGGTTGCTGAGGCAAAAACTCGGGTGTGGGAGGAGTTTTGAGAGGCCATGGAGAAAGACTTCCATACGGCTCCAAAGCGATTCTGGTCCGCCATCCGGCGTCTCAGGAGGGGGAAGCAGTGCAGCACCAACACTGTTTATAGTGGGGATGGTGTGCTGCTGACCTCGACTCTGGACGTTGTGGGTCGGTGGGTGGAATACATCGAAGAAATCCTCAATCCCACCAACATGCCTTCCATTGAGGAAGCTGGGCCTGGGGACTCTGGGCTGGGCTCTCCAATCTCTGTGGGCGAGGTCGCCGAGGTGGTTAAAAAGCTCCTCTGTGGCAGGGCCCCGGGGGTGGATGAGATCCGCCCGGAGTTCCTCAAGGTCCTGGATGTTGTAGGGTTGTGTTGGCTGACGCGACTCTGCAACATTGCATGGACATCGGGGGCAGTTCCCCTGGATTGGCAGACTGGGATGGTGGTCCCCCTATTTAAAAAGGGGGACCGGAGGGTGTGCTTCAATTACAGGGGAGTCACACTCTTAAGCCTCCCCGGCAAGGTCTATTCGGGGGTGCTGTAGAGGAGGGTCCATCGGATGGTCGAACCTCGGATTCAGGAAGAGCAGTGTGGTTTTCGTCCTGGTCGTGGAACGCTGGACCAGCTCTACACCCTCAGCAGGGTCCTGGAGGGTGCATGGGAGTTTGCCCAACCAGTCTACATGTGCTTTGTGGACTTGGAGAAGGCGTTCAACCGTGTACCTCGGGGAGCCCTGTGGGGGGTTCTCAGGGAGTATGGGGTGCCGGGCCCTTTGATACGGGCTGTCAGGTCCCTGTATGACCGGTGTCAGAGTCTGGTCCGCATTGCCGGCAGTAAGTAAGTAAGTTCATTACCTTCATGGACAGAATTTCTAGGTGCAGCCAAGGTGTCGAGGGGATCCGTTTTGGTGGCCTTAGGATTGCATCTCTGCTTTTTGCAGATGATGTGGTCCTATTGGCTTCATCAGGTCGTGATCTGCAGCTCTCGCTGGATCGGTTCGCAGCCGAGTGTGAAGCAGCCGGGATGGGGATCAGTGCCTCCAAATCCGAGGCCATGGTCTTGAGCCGGAAAAGGGTAGAGCTCCTTCTCCGGGTCAGGGGGGGTGTCCTGCCCCAAGTGAAGGAGTTTAAGTATCTCGGGATCTTGTTCACAAATGAGGGAAGAGGGGAGCAGAAGATCGACAGGCAGATTGGCCAGCATCTGCCGTGAAGCCGGCGCTGTACCGGTCCGTCGTTGTGAAGAGAGAGCTGAGTCAAAAAACTAAGCTCTCGATTTACCGGTCGATCTACGTTCCTACCCTCATCTATGGTCATGAACTCTGGGTCATGATAAAAAGAACGAGATCGCGGATACAAGCGGCCAAAATGGGTTTCCTCCGTAGGGTGGCCGGGCTCTCCCTTAGAGATAGGGTGAGAAGCTCGGTCATCCGGGAGGGACTCGGAGTAGAGCCACTGCTCCTCCACGTCAAGAGGAGCCAGTTGAGGTGGCTCGGGCAT
>NW_015150710.1:108886-111101 GCF_000732505.1 Cyprinodon variegatus
TGGGAGCGGCCATTTTTCCGTGACGTCACTAACCAGTAGGTGGCAGTAGTGTTCTTTGACAAACATGGATGCCTCCAGTAAAGCACATTCACATGAAAATTACTCTGAATTAAAAACACTGATCATTTATTGAACAGGATGGAATCATTTCAGATTTAAAGAACTTTCAGAAGTTTGAGATCTGAATATTACCGGACTTTTCCTTCAACCCTTTATAGGGCAAGTTGCCCTTTTTTTGATCACTTGCTAACCCCTCACTAATGGTCTCTTACAATTTTGGCATCTGCCCAATTAGATGAGCCCTTGAATGATATATTACCTACTGTAAATAAAGTTAAAAAAAGGTAAAAAGTTAAGTTAAAAAGTTAAGAAGACTAGTTAACTATTATAATTAGGTTTATAAAGTAAAAAATATAAGTGCCAGTATCAGCATTAATGCCTCTAAGGTTATGTTGTACTAAAAAGGATGTTTCTTTTACTCTCAGACTGTTTTTCATGAATTTCCTATAGAAGCATTTTTGTTATTTTTCTTAATATATCCGGGGTAGTTGGCGTTTCTTGTTATTACAGTGACATTCATTTTTGCAATCAAATTATCCATATTTTTTGAATGTCGCAAAGGTTCCAGGTTTTGTCCTGGATTCCAATATTGGCTTGAAATTTTGACTTTCAAAGTATTTCACTGAGTGCTTTAGTTTTGCCTCCTCAAAGCTTAAGAAGTCATGATTTCAGGAAGTCAGTCACATCCTGTCTGATTGTTAAGAATAAAGCTGAGAGAAAATGTGTGTTTTTGTGGTTTATAAAAGTAAAATAAAAAATGTATTATTTGTGTGGAGCTCTCATTCTGGCTGTTAATATACGATTCACCACCAGAGGTCAGCAAAGATTGTCGGCTCAATGGAGAGGTCTCACTCTTTTGAGCCTTTCTCTTCACAACTTCCAGATGTTTCCAGCTGCAGAGTCATGAAACCACAGAAAGTTATCATGAGGTGAAATAATACAGCAGCAATGAAGACCTGCCATGGAAAACTACAGCAATATTTTTATCTTTACTTCCTCATAATAAATCTGTTCTTATTGTCATAAAATAGCCTCTGCTGGTATCACCGCACAGCTGAATTACTTCTGTTGAGTCGAAATAAAGGCAGAATGAATCCTGAATCTAAATATAAAAGTGATAAATTAGATGTTTTTAAACCAATTGATCTTGCAGAGCAGGTTCATATTATCCATCGATTCTGACTTCCTCTAAGTAAAGATCTTTAAGGTCGGGTTTAATTCTGTGATCTTTGTGATCCTCCCTGAGATTTCTGAAATCATGTCACCACCAACATTCACTATATCTGTGTTGTTCTTGGTGCCGAAGCGTTTAATCTCATTACAGCATTATGAATTATATTAATGTTCTTCTTCAGTGTTAGTTTCTTGTAGAGCCAAAAATCTGTTTTTTAGCTGAAATCTCATTTTCCCACTAATCTCAGTGGGTCCTTCCTTAGCTTTTATTTTGGGAGCAAACAGCTTTTTGCACCTGTTCATACTCAGGGTGGAAGTTCTCTAAATGTGGCATTCGTCCTGTCAGACGGTTTTGAGATGTGGAGCGGATTGTTTGTTCTTTGGCTTTTGCTCCAAGTGTTTCCCAGCAGGAGCAGCCAGTCTGGTTATTGTCATTAGAAGCAGCACCTCGATTCACAGTTCTGTTGATTATTTGTTGATCTGTAGCTGTTTAAAACCATTGGTGGGGTTATCTCAGTGACACCTACAGGTTTGGTGTAGCTACCACATCTGCTCGGGGCCCCGCCCCTTCTTATGACCTCAATATATGGCAACTCCACTCGGACAAACTGTATTGCACCAGTTTCATTGACGATCCAAAGTAGCCAAAGAAAACAATCATTGTCAGTCTGGAAGCTCTGCCATTTAACAAAGTGAAGTATTTACTGCTGCAATATGATCAAAGTAACATAAAATGTTTAAAAAGTAGTCCAACTAGAGAATCCTTGAATTAAAAATAGTTTTGTCTAACTTTCTGTCACTTTGGCTAAGAGAAAAGAAGATAAAAAATGAGAAAAATGTAAGCAAGTGAGCAACGAGGGAGCAGGGGAGGATTTAGGAAATTTGGGGCCCTAGGTAAAGATGTTCTCCATAGAACGAGACTCCACCCACCCACTACAGGACTACCCCGTTTTGGCAGGAGCCTGAACCCTTCAGCCATCAC
>NW_015150710.1:114350-120154 GCF_000732505.1 Cyprinodon variegatus
AATCAGGCAAAAGGAAGGACGCATTTGTAGGCCGAATAACGAGGAGTCAGGTCTCGCCGCCGCTCTATGATGTAATCAGCCTATGAATCTGACCTTCAGAGGATGCAGCCCATTTATTCGAACGCATCCTTCGTCTCTCTGCTGGCCTGGTAGCACCTTAGTGTTCTATTATGGGGCTAAACAAAAGATCTTTTTCTGTTTAAGTTCATACAAATAAAAAGATTAACTTAAATATATTTTATAAAGAAAACTTAATATATATATATTTACACACATATATATTAGAAATATATGTGTGAAAGGAAGTCACTGTGAATATAGAGAATAGATTTTGACAGACAGAATGTTTGGTGCTTTAGCCCCACCTGGTGGGCAGGTAGAGGAACAACCGATAGGTTTATAGCAGGTAAGACCTGTTTCAACGTCACTGCATGTTCTTTGTTTTTTTTTCTAAAACACAGAATCAACAGAGACGTTTAGATTTAGTTGGTCAGTCATTTGACAGATCTGGAAACTAACGGCTTCTACTGTCTGTGCCTTTATTTAACACCAGAGGAGGAAACTAAATCAGCCTCAGAAGGTAAGAATCCAGGTTAAACATTTGCTATAAGGTAGAAATGTTGGTGGATTGCTTCAGTGATTGAGTGAATTCACAATCACCTCACAGCGTTTGCTCTTATAAGTCTCAGGGAAAGTGAAACTATGTTTGGTTTGAATCACTGCAGAGGAGCGAAGAGCATTTCTACTGTTTCAGTTTATTGTTTTGCTGTAAACTTATTCATTCTCCTTATTGTTTAGATTAAATTTAATCCCATAAAGATTAAGATAAACAGCAACAGTCCTAAACAAGCATCCTTTATATGTATTCCAATATTTTACTCATACAGGAAGAATGAATTAGTTTCACCTTTAAGCAGTTAAAGTGCCTTGAGATGACATGTGTTGTGAGCTGGATCTACGTAAATAAACTGAACTGAATTGAATAGAACTGAAATATCGAACTGGAAGTTTAGAGCGTTAGAAAAATATGGTGCAAATATGAAGTATTTTGGTTTGGTGTTATCACTGTGATGCAGAGTTAGTTGACATGATTTAGGATCCTTTCGGCAAAAGGATCCTGAAGTCGCCCGGTGCCTTTTAGCACCACTACTGGTGAAGATTCTCAGTCATCCAGGTCATAGTCGTTCCAAAAGAGAAAGTCCATGAAATGGGCTAGTGTGGGCTAAAGCCTCAAACTCAACGCTCTTCCTGACATTTTGGATTGAAAAAGCTTCCAGGAAAGCGAAAGGTCTTTAAACTTTGAAACAAAGTCCAGTGGATTGTCTTTAACTTTCTTTTAGCACCAGCTTTGTCTCACCAGCCTTTAGGTTGACGGTCTTTCAGAACATGAAAAGCTAAATTATCTGGTCTGCCGAGACAAAGATGAAACTCTTTGGTGTGAATGCTAGCTGTGATGTTTGTAGAAAACCAGGTGCTGCTTATCACCAGGCCAATACCAAGCCTACAGGGAAGCATGGTGGTGGCAGCATCATGCTAAGGAGATGTTTTTTGCTGCAGCAGTGGCAGAAACTGAAGACTTGTCAGCATAGAGGGAAAATGAAAGCACACAACCAAGATCTCAAAGGAGGAGTTAAGAACCTCTTAAGGCTGATTTATACTTCGAAACGAGGTGGTGTGTGTCACAGTGAACATAGCGATATCCCCACCGCCTTCCGCAGACACTCTGCTGCACGTCTCCCAAACTGGAGGTGACCATAGACAGTGCCGCAGACAGGAGGCCTCTAATTGCTCAAATCTAGATCCGCTCTATGCTATGCATATTTCCTGTTTGGTTCCAGTGTGCTTTGCTGCTATTCAGAAGGACCGCAAACATTGGAAGCGGCAGGGGGGGGAATTACCATTAGGCAATAAGGGGCAGTTGCCTAGGGCCCCAAGTTTCTGGGGGCCCCATGAAACCCTGTTTACATGTATGGTTAATACAAGTATTACTAATTTGTGCACATTAGTTATGTTTTTTTAAAGATTCTCAGTCATCCAGGTCATGCTTGACCATAACCTGTTGTCATGGTTTTATTCAAAGATCTGACCCACACGCAGAAAACCAAACAGAAAGAGAGGGAAGGTTTAACAGGTTTATTGAGAACTGGTAGAGATGGGTCCAGTGCTGCTCTGAACACTGGCGAACCGCGACTGAAAAGTGAAGGGAAAGTTCCTGTGGTTGGTTCAGGCTAAGTGGGAAATTTGGGCTTCGATTTGCAAAAGGAAATAAAGGCAACAGGACTCACGTTTCCAGAAAAGGTGTCTTTCTCTGAATCCAGTCGGTGTGGGTCGTTCCAGTAATTGACTTGCTCGTTGGAGGGCAAAGAGGGTTTACCCAGGTTGAGGTGTTTCCTTGAGGAACGGAGGAGCTGACTGCCACTTAGATTTCCCGCAGTACTTGAAAGGTTTCTTGTGGAGATGAATCCCCTGCTCAGTGTGAAGCTCAAACAATCCTTTGGGGAAAAGTAGATCCAAACCTCCAGTTTGAATTCCCAGCTCAGTTTGAAGCTCAGATGATCCTTCCAGGGGGAGAAGGTCTAAAACATCCAGTTTACAGGATGACTTCCTGCCGAGAGGCAAAGACAAAAACAACAAGGTTAAGACTCAGGTTGAAAAAACGCAGTTTGACTCAACAAAACTCAGCTTGGCTAGAGTACCCAAAACTGGCAAACACTCTGGCGTCGAGGTAGTGGCAGTCAGCAGCTTAAGAGTCCTCAGGTAATGAGGCAACCATCCGCAGGTGTGTGAGAGTGCCAATGAGAACCAGGCGCCACCTGGTGGTGAAGGGGAAAACACACAAAAACACAACCCACACAAACTGGATTCCTAACACCTGTGACATCTATGGCTGACACTCCAGAAACATAAGGGAAAAGCTCAAGAGGATTTTCTCCAAACACAAAATCCCAGTACATTTCAAGCCAAACAAAACCCTTAAACAGAGGCTAGTGCATCCTAAAGATGAAACCCCCAGACCGAATATGAGCGGAGTGGCATATGCTGTTGAGTAAGCGAAGAATGCTCTGATCTTTATATTGGAGAAACCAAACAACCTCTCCACAGACGCATGGCCCAACACAGAAGAGCGCCCTCCTCTGGACAAGACTGCAGTACATCTACACCTGATGGACAAAGAACATTCTTTTGAGAACCACAATGTTCACATTCTGGATAAAGAAAATAGGTGGTTTGAGAGGGGCGTGAAGGAAGCCATCTATGTTAAGAAAGAAAAACCAACTTTAAACAGAGGTGGTGGACTCAGATTCCAGCTTCCAAAAACATACAATTCAATCATAGACATGATCCCTTCCAGATATCACCAAACCCCCCCACCCCATCACAGAGGAACAAAGTACCTCCCCTCTCCAGCCGGTGAACAATTCCCTCCTTAACGACCAACCCTTAACAATCATAGACAGGTTTCAGGTATTACAGGAGACAATCCCTCCCTTTAACGACTGACCTTCAGAATCATAGACAGGTTTCAGATATTACAGGCTAACAATGGAACTAACGACCCATTCATCCGTTCCTTTTGCATGTTTCCAAGCGATACAAGGCTTTGTCTATATAAGACTCAAACTCATGGCGGATCCAGACATTTGAATTGAGAAAGCTTCCTGGAGAGGTGGCGAAACGTCTTCAAACTTTGGAAACCAAGTCCAGTGGATATTTTTTGAACTTTTACGGAATGACTATGACATGGATGACTGAGAATCTTCATCAGCATCTTCTAGAAAACTTCAAGTCCAGTTGGCAAGACTGAATCTTTTCAAGACAGATAAGTGAGGTATTTCCGTTTTTCCAGGCTGACCACACCCCTCTAAATCTTGTCCGTTCAGGAAAAACGAGGTTGAAATTGCCGATGGATAAACAAACATATTGGGGATTCCCCAGGGCTGTGTGCTAGATCCACTCTTCTTCACCCTATCTACACACACCTGCTCTGCTGTCCACTCCACAAACCCTTTTGTGAAGATCACAGAGGACATTGCGGTGGTGGGTCTATGCACTAATAATGATGTTTTTGTGATGATGCGTGACAAACAAAAATGGCAGTGCCTGGACAGTGTTCTATGGCACCGCCTGTGGTTTTGGGATAATCCCGGGCCAAACCACACTCTTTTGATGCCATTTAGGTTAATAGGCGAAGAACAAGTTTGTGTTGTGAACAGGAGATCTGTGAACTGCAAAGCCGGACACGAAGGGAAAACCTGAGAAATTAGTCAGCTGACTGTAAATAGGAGATTAACCTGTCATGCACTCTTTGTTATCAGAGAACCGAGCCGCAACTGAACCGCGCCGAGCTCTACTGATGAACTAGTACTAGATCTAGCGTGGTTTGGTTGTGTCTGGCACGGTCCAGTTCAGTTGTCTTTCATTTACACTCAACAGTTATCTCAGATCATTTTTGGCACGGTTTTACACAGGTAGTGCAAAAGGTGCTATAATCATCTGACTTGTCCTGGACCTGGACATCTGAGCTCTGGTGAAGACTAGTAAATAGAGGCTTCCACTGGAAAAAATGGAAATCTAGATAAGTCTTTTTTTCTTAAAATAAGTGCATTTGTTCTTGGATTTATGAGGTAAAGGAGACATTTTGGTAATGAAACAAGACAATTTACACCTAAAATAAAACAGTAGTATAAACATATGACTATAAAGTTCTATTTTCAGTTGGGTTTTTTTTGTTTTTGTGGAGTTTTTCAAGTGCATATTATCTAAGTATCTTATTCTAAGTGTAACAATCCTCATTCCATTGGCAAACTATCTAATTTACCTACTGAAATTAATGGTAAATAAAGTTAATTTAAGATATTTTTACTTATTTCTAGATGGTTTACCAGTGGACAACCTGTCCTCCAGAGTGCTTTAGAACCTTTACAGAGCCACATTGGAAAGAATCCTGTTTCTAAATACAGCAGTGCAGGGGACGGTGTAATATACTCTCTCTGATCCCTTTACAGAAGAAAAATCATGAATATTACTGTTAACGTTTAGCTTGCAAGCAGCATGCAAATTTAGTTTCCACATTTTTTTATAGATTTTTAGACTCCATTCTAGACAAAATGGAAATAAAGACCAAGCTGGTTTTTTGTCTTTGAAGTCAACATTATTATCACTTGGTGTTTTTTCTTGACCTTTATGTATCTAGTTTGGAATCGCTGCTTTGTATTACTTGGAGTTTTAATCAATTTCCTCTTTGACTTTTATTACAGTGAAACAAGATGAACTTCTCCAGCTATGTCTACTACGACGAGGACGACTATGCTGAATACTACAATGGTGACTTTGATAAACCGTGTGAATACAATGAGAGCAACAGGGTGAACAGTGTGGTTGGTCCTTATATTTACTCCATCATCTGCATCCTGGGCTTTGTGGGGAACAGCCTGGTCATCCTCACCTATGCCCTCTACAAAAGAAGCAGATCCATTATCAATGTCTTCCTGCTCAATGTCGCCATCGCTGACCTTCTGTTCGTGATGGCTCTACCGTTCATCATCTACAACGAGCTGTACCATTGGCCGATGGGGCAGGTGGCCTGTAAGCTGCTGCGTGGTTCCTACAGCGTTAACCTGTACAGCGGCATGCTGATGCTGGCCTGCATCAGCGTGGACCGCTACATCGCCATCGTCCAGGCTCGCCGCAGCTTCAGGCTGTCGAACAGCTACACTGAAAAAAAAATAGAGGTTGACAGAACTTAAATTTTCTAGGCAACGTGATGCATTTGGTTTTTTGAGTTTTCCTTACTTTAATTTACT
>NW_015150710.1:123362-125206 GCF_000732505.1 Cyprinodon variegatus
TCTCCTGACTGAATCATGACACAGGAGTGGAGCATCCCCTTCCAAAAATGTTTCATAAACACACATTAATTTTATAATCATCACTGAATAAACCTAACAGAAACTCGGCTAAAGACTTCATTTCCTGCGACAGGGCCGCTAATAAAAACTTTAAAATGGGTCTGTTCTGCAATGTTAGGCAGACTAATCATGTGATCCTTTAACATTTCTGACTTCCTCTAAGTAAAGATATTTAAGATCGGGTTGAATTCTGTGATCTTTGTGATCCTCCCTGAGATTTCTGAAATCAAGTCACCACCAACATTCACTATATCTGTGTTGTTCTTGGTGCCGAAGCTTTTAATCTCATTAACGGCATCATGATTAATGTCCTTACCTTAGCAGCTGGTTTGTTATGAGGCTGTGGCAGAGAGCTGAACGCTGTCGTACCGCTTTCTGTTGTCTGGAAACAGGCCATCTTCTTCAGTGTCAGTTTCTTGAAGGACCAAAAATCTGTTTTCTAGCTGAAATCTCATTTTCCCACTAATCTCAGTGGGTCCTTCCTTAGCTTTTATTTTGGGAGCAAACAGCTTTTTGCACCTGTTCATACTCAGGGTGGAAGTTCTCTAAATGTGGCATTCGTCCTGTCAGACGGTTTTGAGATGTGGAGCGGATTGTTTGTTCTTTGGCTTTTGCTCCAAGTGTTTCCCAGCAGGAGCAGCCAGTCTGGTTATTGTCATTAGAAGCAGCACCTCGATTCACAGTTCTGTTGCTTATTTGTTGCTCTGTAGCTGTTTAAAACCATTGGTGGGGTTATCTCAGTAACACCTGACCTCAACATATGGCAACATATGGCAAGTCTTTGTTATCCTACAATGTCCCATACTTGTCTATGTCTCTGAAAGGGGGGTCATTAGAGGGAATTGTTGGCCTGTCTGAATAGGCGAGGTCTTCTGCTCCTCTGTAAAGGGGTGGGGGTTGCAATTATAGCGGCAAGGGATCATCATAATTGCTGCATTGTAGGTTTTTGAAAGCTGAAATCTGTCTTCTATAGTTAAACAACAGCAATGCTAATTATGTGTTTGAGCAAAAACTGTATAAACCTAAAACTAAATCAAAGGTATACATGATTCTGTGTCTTCCATCAAAGGAATGAAGATATCTCGCACAACATATAACAGGACATAGATTTCATTAAACCTGCTTTATGAAAAGCACCTCTGGAAATACACTTTGTTGATTCACAAAAGAAAAAAAAAACAGATTACTTGAATCAAACTGAAATGATTGTTTAAGGAGGAGCATAACTGTGCTTAAATCTGGAGGAAATGATTGAACTGCTGACTGTACGATTTACCAGAACGTCTTTCTCAGTCTGACACAACTTGTTTTACTGGTTGTGGCATCACACTTAGGATTCTAAGTTATTTACTTCTCTGATGTCCTGCAGATACAAGGAAATAAAACGAGCTTCCTCCTCAGGGTGGCTGGGCTCTCCCTTAGAGATAGGGAGAGGAGCTCAGTCATTCGGCAGAGGCCTCCCTCTGAGGCGTTCCAGACACGTCCACCAGGAGAAGGTCCAGGAGGCAACCCAGGACACGCTGGAGGGACTATGGCTGTGTTCGAATTCATGGGATGCGTCTTCCAAGGATCCGGTCTACCTGGACTGGGTCCTCAAAAGTCTGTAAAAATAAGGAGATTGTTGTGGATTCAAACAGGTGGATTATTCCAGAACTTGGTTGACTCGTTGGAGGACGGACAGAGTTTACTCAGGTTCGGTTGGTTTCTTGAGGAGCAATGGAGCTGACTGCCACTTAAATTTCCTGAAGTACTTGAACGGTACGTGTGGACATCTATCCCCTGCT
>NW_015150710.1:126443-129258 GCF_000732505.1 Cyprinodon variegatus
CTCAGGGAGACAAAGATTCAGTTAGACTCTGCCAAACTCAGCTTGGCTAGAGTACCCAAAACTGGCAAACACTGTGGCATCGAGGTATATATTATAGTCCCCACCCTGCAGATATATTAGAATCTGTCCTTAAATTACAGCCAAACTCATTTACACAGTAACAGATAAAAACCTTTAGATAAACCAAACACTACCGCCACATATCTGACTCTATAACCATTAAAACAACTATTTTCATTCATTTCAGACGGAACTATTCACAGGCTGGATTATATTAAACTGAACTTCCAATATTCACCACTGATCGGCGCCATTTCCCTTTTTCCTCTGATCACGGAGCAGCCGGCTTGCTTGGTCTCGCAATGAATCCTGGGATATCCAAGGATAGCGAGGGTCAGGCAGAAAGAAGGACGCATTTGTAGGCCGAATAACGAGGAGTCAGATCTCGCCGCTCTATGATGTAATCAGCCTATGAATCTGACCTTCAGAGGATGCAGCCCATTTATTCGAACGCATCCTTCGTCTCTCTGCTGGCCTGGTATCACCTTAGTGTTCTATTACGGGGCTAAACAAAATATCTTTTTCTGTTTAAGTTCATACAAATAAAAAGATTAACTTAAATATATTTTTTAAAGAAAAACATAATATATATACACACATATATATTATAAATATATGTGTGAAAGGAAGTCATGTTCACTGTGAATATAGAGAATAGATTTTGACAGACAGAATGTTTGGTGCTTTAGCCCCACCTGGTGGGCAGGTAGAGGAACAACCGATAGGTTTATAGCAGGTAAGACCTGTTTCAACGTCACTGCATGTTCTTTGTTTTTTTTTTTCTAAAACACAGAAGCAACAGAGACGTTTAGATTTAGTTGGTCAATCATTTGACAGATCTGGAAACTAACGGCTTCTACTGTCTGTGCCTTTATTTAACACCAGAGGAGGAAACTAAATCAGCCTCAGAAGGTAAGAATCCAGGTTAAACATTTGCTATAAGGTAGAAATGTTGGTGGATTGCTTCAGTGATTGAGTGAATTCACAATCACCTCACAGCGTTTGCTCTTATAAGTCTCAGGGAAAGTGAAACTATGTTTGGTTTGAATCACTGCGGAGGAGCGAAGAGCATTTCTATTGTTTCAGTTTATTGTTTCGCTGTAAAGTTATTCATTCTCTTTATTGTTTAGATTAAATTTAATCCCATAAAGATTAAGATAAACAGCAACAGTCCTAAACAAGCATCCTTTATATGTATTCAAATATTTAACTCATACAGGAAGAATGAATTAGTTTCACCTTTTAGCAGTTAAAGTGCCTGGAGATGACATGTTGTGAACTGGCTCTATGTAAATAAACTGAACTGAATTGAATTAAACTGAAATATCGAACTGGATCATTTATTCAGAGGTAAATTCCCAGCAGAACAGTCAGAATTGGAGCTGCTGAATAAATAAGGCGTTCTGAGCTTCTTTAATGTTGGTTTAATGACACATTGAAACTCTGCAGTTTGCCTGCTGGACAAGAACACTGCAAAAAATCATCAACATGAGGCAAATATTCGTACAATAAATATAATCAATTCTTCTGATTGGAGACGATTAAATCTGCCACCTGGGTAAGAAAAAGCTACTTAGATTAAATTACGCTTCATTAAATTCATTTTTTGAACTGGCGAGTTAATAACGCAGCCTGTGATTTAAAATAATTCAAAATAATCTTATTATGGAGTTTTATCCTAAACCATTATCAAGCTTAAGATGAGCTGAAATGTCCTATTAGTAAAGGCAAATAAAAATATGAAATATTCTTTCAGAACATCAAGATAAACGTCTCAGAATAAATTATTCGTCATTTATTCCCCTTAACTTAACTTTTACTACATTTTATGTAAAAATCGTGGTTCTGTTGGTTTTTCTCTAAGTTTTCAGTTTTAGGTTCATCCAGGTTTTTCCTTGTTTTCTTGCTTTATTGGTTTGTTCTGGATTCATTTAAGTTTCTTAGGTTTTTCTTTGTCTGTCCTCTGTTCACTGGAAAAACGATCTAGAAATAAGTAAAAAAAAAATGTAAATTAAGTGTATTTACCTTTAATTTGAATATTTAAATGAGATAATCTGCCAATGGAATGAGTGTTTTTACTCTTAAAATAAGATATTTAGATAATATGCACTTGAAATAAGACAATGCAATAATTATAAAGGTAAATTTTCTTGTTCCATTGGCATAATGTCAATTCAAGAACAAATGCACTTATTTTGAGAAAAAATGACTGATCTAGTTTTTAATTTTTGCCAGTGTTGCCCCCTTGTTGTCATGTTTGGCTTAACCTTGAGGGTCCAGTAGCTGTCGGCAGGCTGAGGGCTTGGCGGAGGCAGAGCTTGGTTTGAGTGTTTGCAGATCACAGATTTGAGTTTCCCTTCCAGATTCTTCAGAGAGCGGGCAGGCAGGTCTTTGACAGGAATTATTCTCCAGGGTTCTTTCAGAGATCAGACAGGCAGGTTTCCAACAGAGAAACTCTTCAGGGTTTCTGGTTTCAGGCAGGTTCAACCGTAACTGGCAAACACTCTGGCACTGGAGAGATGTCCTCTGCCTCCTTAAATACAGATCTCCTGATGAGCAGATGGTGGTAGCAATCAGCTCCGGCTCCAGAAGATCTAGTTCGCCCTCAGGTGGAGAAAGTGGACAAACCTCCGGATCCCAACACTTGTGTTTTCTTTTCCCATTGCTTCCGAATCAGCTCGACTCACACCTGCTCCTTATCAGCTCGTTAGTCCTTCCTTTGTTCAGTCAGCCATAAATACACTCCCTGTGCTGG
>NW_015150710.1:131937-136268 GCF_000732505.1 Cyprinodon variegatus
GATCTGGGTCTTTGCTTTACTGGTGTCTGTTCCCACTTTCTATTTCTACCACCGGTATGAGCCATCACACCACAACGTCCAATGGGTCAATGGAACAGAAGAGGAAGAGACTCCAGTAGCTCCACAGTACGTCTGCGAGTGGAAATTTGAGGACAGTGAGGTAGCAAAGATGGTGAAGGTGGCTGTTCCCGGCACCCAGCTTGCCATTGGCTTCTTCCTGCCTCTGATCATCATGATCTTCTGCTACACCACTGTCATCATCACTCTGAAAAAAACCAAAAATTTCCAGCGACACAAAGCAGTCCAAGTGGCAGTGGTTGTGGTTCTGGTGTTTATTGTCTGCCACCTGCCTTACAACCTCGCCCTCATCTATGACACTGTCAGCATGTTCAAACAAAGCAGTTGTGATGAGGTGGACTCTCTGCTAATGGCGAAGGCTGTGCTTCAGATTATCGCCTACCTGCACTGCTGCCTGAACCCGGTTCTGTACGCCTTCATTGGGGTGAAGTTCAGGAACAATTTCAGGAATATATTCCAGGACCTGTGTTGTGTGAGTAAAGGTTATATATCCCCAAACCGCTCCTCAAGATTCACCTCCAATACCTACATGTCCACAATCCACCAACCAGGGAATGGGACTAGTGAGAAGGGCATGAAAAGACGTCGGACTTAGGAACTCTCATTCCTGCGGAGAGTTCAAACCTGAGTTGAATATTAATCATTTTGTTCTAATATGAATTTAATACAAAATGGAATCAGAGACCCGGAAAAATAAAGAAAACTTAAGTTTTGTTGCTTTGAGTTGAATGTTGATAGGTTTTCTGAAGGATCCATGGTTGCTGATGACAGTATGGTGATTTAAGCCGCTTTCCCACAGCAAACCTGGAATTTTAAAAACCGGGTTAACAATCTGCTTTTGGCTCCTTTCCCATTTTACCATAAAGAGTCTAAAACCTTACTGGCAAGTGCGTGGCCTCTGTCCCCCACCACTGCCTGTCTGATGACGGTATCAGGGGGAGTGTTGGCCTAGTGGTAAAAGCAGTAGGCTTGTGTTTTGAGAAGGTTGCAAGTACCCGCTTTGATCCCCACAGCCTGCATTCTGGGTTCCTGGGCAAGACCCTTAACTCCACACTGCTCCCTGGCGCCCCACGATGGCAGCCCCCCAAGGGATGCGTTAAATGCAGAGATAAATTTCTCCAATGTGAGATCTATAAAGTTCAATTATTATTATTAATTATTATTATCCCGCTTGGTTAGCATTGATGATGTCAACAGTGTGCAAAATCAGGGAAGTAAACAATGGAGAGGAACCATAGCGTAGTCAGTATTCTTTATTGATTTGCTCTATTATCTGTCTGAATCCCTCCCACCAGAGCTGCTCCATGTTTATCGAATGTAAACAGAGTTTTTCTTCTTGTTGGATCAGAAGCAACTGGCGAGGTGCGATTATATGTACGTTGCGTTCAATGTTATCCCGTAATTTAGCGCGTCAAACTGGCATTGGTGTTCCCACAGCATGCTGATCAGAGCCGAGTTGATTTTAAATTGGGTTGCTTGCCCAGTCTCTTTACCTGGACAGACACGCATCAGTGAGCTGTTTCCACTGCCACTAAAAGCCGGTTGTTTCTGGGTTTAAACGGGTTTTTCAGCCAGTGGGAAAGTGGTATTACATAAGCTATAATGATGTATAGTGGTAAACTGTAATTGATAGGAAGTATACAATATTAAGTGGCTTATTGTTTGTATGAGCTTTAAAGGTAGTTAAAAAGAAAAAGCAGAACAAATAGACAGCTCTTCTGATGTCTGGTTCAAACACTGATCTAATGGACCAATGAAGCCTAATTTCCCCTTCCTCTTTTAGAGTTAATGTTTAATTTATGTTGGTAAAACTTTACAAAGAGGTACAGGAAATTTGATTAACTGCTCAGGAACACCTTGGTAACTAATGATGTACTTATGGGTAGCTAACCAATTAGCTCACCAGGTAGCTTACTGAGGAACACTGATTATAGATCCTTTTAATCCTTTACTATCAAATTCCAGACGGAGGAGTTTTATTAAAGGAATGATTTAAAGATTTAATCAAAGAAGTCAGCACATGCCGCAGGACACTGTGGTTGGACTAATTCTTCATTTTGAAAGAAAAACCAGATGTCGTGATGTATTTAAGAGATCTGACCCACATGCTGGAAAACCACTCAGAGAACCAGAGTAAAAGTTTAACAGGTTTATTGAAATAAAAATGAGGTTGATCCAGGGTAACTCAGAGAGCTGATGAACCGGAACTGGAAGTGAGAAGGGAAGTTCAGAGATTAGTTCAGGGTCCGTGGGAACTTTGAACAACGTCTTGCAAAAATCAGAGATGAACGGGTCTCACGTTAGCAGAAAAGATTCCCTTCCCAGAATCCAGTCAGTGTGGGTTTATCCAGAGATTGGGGGGCTTGTTGGAGGGCGGACATGTTTTTGGTTTGGTTGGTTCCTTGAGGAGCAAAGGAGTGAACTGCCACTAAGATTTCAAGGAGAACTTGAACGGGTCGTGTGGAGATTAATCCCCTGCTCAGAGTGAAGCTCAAAACAATCCTTCCAGGGGGAGAAGGCCAAAAATCCAGTTTGAAAGATGACTTCCTGCCGAAAAGGCAAAGACAAAAACAAGGTTGGAACTCAGAAAGACAAAGACTCAGTTTGTTTCAGCAAAACTAGAGTACCCAAAACTGGCAAACACTCTGGAGACAAGGTAGTGACAGTCCACCACTTAACAGTCCTCAGCAATGAGAACAACCAGCCGCAGGTGTGTGGGAGGACCAACGAGAACATTGCGCCACCTGGTGGTGGAGGGAGAGAACACAAAAAACAAACACAGCCCACACACAC
Source organism: Cyprinodon variegatus (assembly GCF_000732505.1). Taxonomy (NCBI): domain Eukaryota; kingdom Metazoa; phylum Chordata; class Actinopteri; order Cyprinodontiformes; family Cyprinodontidae; genus Cyprinodon; species Cyprinodon variegatus. The sequence goes on from NW_015150710.1 coordinate 134,809, forward strand.
TGGATTCCTAACACCATAGAAAAAGCTGGTAACCCTCTCAGGATCTTTGTGGAGGGGAAGGGAGATGTTGTAGGGTCCTCTACTGGTTTAAGAAGTTACATCACTGGAAGCTGGGATGACCCCACGAGTTTAGAAACACTCGAATGCAGGCACTTGCACAGAAGACATTTCTCTGTTTTGGTTTTCCAGGGGAGAGACAGACCTGATTGGTTCATAGACAGAAAATCAGGGCCGATAGAAAAGATTTAAGCAAAAGGGCCCAAAGAGAAGGCGAGAACCCATAACCTTGCAAAAACAGAGTCAGAACCATGCAGGCAGAATAAGGTTTACAGAGCATGAGACTGGGTGAGAGCGGTAGTCATGGAGCAGAAGCAAGAAAAAATAAATAAATTCCTGGAGCAGAAACAGTTGATCAGGCACAGAAGGAACGCTGGACATGTCCTAACAAAGGTTTTCAATAATCTGGCCCCATCAAAAAGTTGGGTATTTGCTCAAAGAGGCTGGAACAGGAAAAAATCAGAGCAGATAGGGAGGCCTTTTCTGTGACACAGACGTAGATTTTAAACTGAAAAATTAACAAATATGTCTAATCAAATAGGTCTGTTGCTTGAGTGTTTACACCCTTAAACATATTGGTTCAAAGATTTCTAGATTGAAATTCAGTGTTCGGGTAGGAGTCTATCTAAATCATGACTCAGCAAAAGATTCTCAAAATCTCTTCATTTGTGAGGTTTTCTTTTACCCTCAAAATGACCCCAAAGACTTTATCCGGGCTTGGACTAGGCCAGTGGTCTGCAACCTTCACAAACCCCAAAAATCTTTTTGCCTTCAGTCCAGCAAAATAAAACTTTCTAATGTTACACGACTTTTTAAAATCATTTTTGGTAAATATCTCATTGGGAGTATTTGTTGGAATTTTTAAATTGAATTTTTTAAAGCATATCACTTTCGCTCAAAGAGAATCAATATATTTTCCTATCTGGGGATATTTATATTTGTGAAAATGTGGTAGCAGTTGTTTTTTTGTGTTCTTGAAACTACAATCACAGAACAACAGAAATACATTTTTCCAGAACTGAACTTTTCTTGCAATGAAGCCAACTTTTTATCGATTCCAATTTCTTCTATGAATCATTGCAGTCATTTGCCTGTGAAGTAAAAGGAAACGCAATGATGCTGCCACCACTGTGCTTCACTATAGCGGAGGTGGATTCCTTATTTCTTCTTTATAATTTTCCAGACTGAATGCTGGGATTATATTGCACCCCTCCCCAGAGTGATGCTTTTTACCAGAGGGATCCGGATGATCCTCTGTAACATCTCTGCTCTTAGCTAAAGGATGCTGAGATGAAAACAGAAACTTTGATCAGGACAAATGAGCTTAACTTCAGATTTTACAGATTTAGCACTATAGTAGGCTTAGTTGGTGCTAAACTAAAGTCTTAGTTTAAAGATGTGAA
>NW_015150710.1:138638-142804 GCF_000732505.1 Cyprinodon variegatus
TATATTACAATATTCCAAAAATGTAAAAAAAAAAAAATAATAATAATAATAAATAAAAATAAAGATCTTTAAATTCAAAATGTCAGAAATAGTGTTGAGTTCCAGGCTTTATAGATTGGACGAAAACAAAGCCTTGTTTTAGTTTAGAAAACATGCAAATTGAAATGGTGGAACGGGTCCACCCCTTTGGAGTTATGGGTCATTTGGATTCTTTGTTAGCCTGCAATGCCCCATCTCTGTCTAAGTCTCATAAAGGGGGTTGTTAGAGGGAATTGTTGGCCTGGATAAAGAGGCTAGATTTTCTGGTCCTCTGTATGGGGATGGGGGTGGCAATGATAGTTGGAAGGGATCAACTCTATTGCTAAATTATAGGTTTTTGAAAGCTGAAATCTGAGTCCAGTGACCTGGATGACTGAGAATCTCCACCAGCACACTATATGATGACAACAATCATCAGTGTAACTAAACTAATGCAAAAAAACAATACTTGTGTAACTAATGTAAGACATACATAGACTACAAACACATCTGGTGTTAAATGCGTTTGGTAAAGCAGCACAACTGTGATTCTGACATTCATCCAGCAGGTGGAGCTGTTTGCTCTTAAATTCACTGACATTTTGCACCAGGAACGTCACTTTATTGATTTACAGAACAAAAAAACGCATTAGCTTTGATTAGACTGAGCGGATTGTTTAAGGAGAAGCACAAATGCGATGAGTTCTGCAGGAAATAATGAATCTGCTGAGAGGAGAATCTACCACAATATCTTTCTCAGTCTGACTCAACTTGTTTTAAAGGGGCCTGGCATCAAATTAGGGGTTATTTATCGGAATGATGTTCTGTTTTTTTAGGTGTTTTGAATTAGACGCAGACAATCTGTTGTAAGAAAAAAAATAGGCAATTAGTTAATTTAAATGGTTAATTGATAAATGTTTGGGGTCTGGATTAGTGTTTGCTTAGAAGTTGGGCTTAAGGTAGATAGGGTTAGTTAAGATTCTACTGTTTGTTCACCATCAGCTCAGAGAGTCTTGATCAGCACCAAGGACAGCACCCATTCTTAGTTATTATGGAGGTAAACCTGAAGATAGTTTTCCCAAAACAAGCCAATTAAGATACAAAGAAAAACATTAACAGCTTATTTTAATTTAATTCCATTTAGAATTTGTCTTTCTATGTTTTATATACCCAGAAAATGAAAGGCTATACGCGTCATCAGAGTGAACTTTCTTCTGCTTTGTGTGAAAACTAAAATCAGTTTTCTGGGAGGTTCTGCAGAGCCTTTGTTCCACCGAACAGCTGGGTTTCTGCTCCGCCTGCAGGGCGTAGACACTGGGTCCAGTCTGGAGCCTCGACTGAGGAGGAGGGAGAGAAGGAGGAAGGAAGCGTCCAGCGGTCAGTGAACCGCAGCCAGACAGCAGGAGGGAAAGCCCGGCCGCAGCGGCCACCGCGCCCCGCTGGAGGATGGAGGAACAGGAGGAGATGATCTGGGCTGGAGAGAGAAAACTTGAAGCAACAGAGTGAATCAATGAAAGGGAAGCAGGCAGGGCGACAACTCTGCTAATGACTGATTTTATATAATTGGACCCTGAGCCGAACCGAGCCAGTAATGGAAGAGGATCCAGACATCTGCGCCGCGCATCACCGCCCAGATCGCCTCTCAGCCGCCGCGGACGCACCGCCACAGATCACCGCAGAAAACTGCTACGAGCTGCTGGAGGAGGCGAAGCGCTGCGGCTCGGAGCGCGACAGGGAGCGGCTGCTGGGCTTCATGAGCGACCATTACCTGCAGGTTCTGCGGAACCCCGCCGTGTTCGGCCGGCTCACCGCGGCGGAGAGGGAGCTCATCCTGGCCCGCAGGATGGAGGGGAGGAAGGTGCTGGCGGTGGCTGAGACCTGCGAGGTGCTGGAGCGCGGGGGCGGCCGCCCGCACAGCCCGCAGCTGGAGGACCCCACCCAGCGGCGGGTGTTCTGCCTGGACCCGGACACCCAGCGGTGGGAGGTTCTGACCGCCCTGCCAGAGGAGGTCCCGGCTAAAGGCTCCGGGATGTGCACCCTCTACAACTACCTGTTCGTGGCGGGCGGGGTGAGGACGCGGACGGACGGCCGCTCCAAGGCGTCGGACCGGGTGTTCTGCTTCAACCCGCGGACCGGCCAGTGGAGCCCGGTCCGCCCGCTGACGCAGCCCCGCTGCCAGCTGCGGCTGGTCTCCATGGACGGACACCTGTACGCCATCGGGGGGGAGTGTCTGTTCACCGTGGAGCGGTACGACCCGCGCGCGGACAGGTGGGCTCACGTGGCTCCGCTGCCCAAAGGTTCCTTTGCGGTCGCGCACGAGGCCGTTGCGTGCGGCGGCGCGCTGTTTGTGTCCGGCGGCTCGCTCTTCTACCGCCTGCTGCGTTACGACAGCCGCCGCGACGAGTGGGAGGAGTGTCCGTTCAACGAGAGCCGGCGGCGCTCCACGGACATGGTGGCGCGCCGCAGCCTCATCTACCGCTTCGACGTGGAGCGGGAGCGCGCGGCCGTGAGCGTGTACAGGTACAACACGCTGGTCAAGGTGTGGCTCGGCGGCGCGCGCTTCCCGCTGGAGAACCCGCAGCCGTTTCGCTGCGCGGTGCTGGAGGACCGCATCTACTGCGTGAGCCGCAGCCACGCGCTGCAGTTTGAAGTGCGGGAGGAGCGGGAGGGCTTCCTGCAGGAGGTGCTGCCTTCTCCTGCGGAGGCCCGAGGAACTCTGGTCCCGTTTGTCCTCAGTCTGGACAAGTGATAAGACGCTGCAGGTTGAAAGCTGAGAAGTTGCTGGTTCGAATCCCAGCTAAATCAGAATATCATGGAAGAGTTCAATGGTTCTGAAGAAAAGGATGATGTGGCCTGAGTTAAGCAGGAACTCACTCCACAACAGGAAAGTCCTGCAATAAGCCACTGAAAAAAGGTGTCTGTCCAAACAACACTGGATTCAAACAGTTTAATGTAAAGTTGAGTGGAAGGAAAAAGTGTTGCACAGTTTTTTTTTCTTTAGTTTGCCATATTTTTTTTTCAGAAACCCAAAAATTGGTTTTACTTCCCAATCTTTTGAAAGCTGTGATCACCCCTGATGCTTGTTCACTTGTTCACCCATACCATGCTGATGTTCTTAAGTATCCTAAAGGTTCAGGTCAGGTCATGTTGTAGCACAGCTGTAGCTAAATCCAATACCAGTCATTTTATGTAGAGCAAGAACCTAGTTATATGAATAAATGTCCTCAAAAACAAATTTTTATTTCACATTTTTTCCTTCCACTTTCCTTTCTAATAAAATGCAATCAGATGTGTCAAAGTATTCATGTTTATTACTCCAGTAGAAGTATAAATCCTACTGAAAACACTTGAAAACACTTTTATAGAAGAGGATAAACTTCAGCTTTTTACTTCAGTAAAAGTATAAAAGTACCCTTTTTAAAACTACTTAAAGTATAAAAGTAAAAGTAATGCAGGATAACTACTGCTCTACAATTCTGGATGATAATTTCTTTAGATTTTATGTTCTTTGTTTTATAACTAATGGTAACAAAGTCAGATTTAAATTTGCATCATCTTTTTTTTAGGTAGCAACAAGTTGGGGCAGCACCGAGTCCAAACACACAAAAAGTATTTGTCTGGATGAAGCTAATTATTTTAATGTTTGTTTAGTTTTTTTCTTTAAACACCAACAGGCCGTAATGAAAATAAGCTTAAATGAAACAAAACTAACCAGTCTTTTTTTTAAATGTAAGGAGAAGAAAGTAGAGCTCATTGCAAAAAAATTAAATGAGTAGAAGTTAAAAGTTTTCTAAAATATAATGACTCCAGTAAAGTATAGCTAACATTTTAGGGAAGAGGATTAGGGCCACTGAAAAAAATAAATAAAAGTTAACTGATTTTTAAATTTTCTTTCAGCTCAATATGGGGAAAAAGTCAGAATTCTGACTTTTTTCTCGGAAATTTTTTACGTGGCCGATGGGTCCCCTCATTAATGGAGGGACAGAAGGTCATTAGAACAAGAGAGCTAGTCTCTAAAACAGACATGGCTACGGCTTGATGCTAACATGTTTGTTAGCTGTCAGTCTCTAAAACAGACATGGCTACGGCTTGATGCTAACATGTTTGTTAGCTGTCAGAATTCTGAGAAAAAAGTCAGAATTCTGAGA
>NW_015150710.1:143433-146605 GCF_000732505.1 Cyprinodon variegatus
TTTTTTTTTTTTTTTTAAGGGGCCCTAATCCTCTTCCATAAAAAATTGACTTAAGTAAGGCAACAAAGTATTTTTTAAATGACTTACTAGACAGCTCTGTATGCAGCTGCTGTACCTCGGATCTAGATGCTCTTAAAACACTGATTCTATTTTCACTTTTGACCTTTGAGCATTTTCTCTACCGCACTTTTTCCTTCCACTCAACTTTCCATTAATATTCTTGGCTGCAGCGTTCTGTGAACAACCAGCTTCTTCATCAACGACCTTTTGCAGCTTGGACTCCTCGCATCGCCCGTCTCCATGACATCTGTGACGTCATCAGTCTTCTTCATGGGTGTTTAGGCCATACTTTAAAATGCATCATTTTAAAATCCTTTTTTATTTGCTTTTTTTTTAAAAATAAACAAAAAAAACTTTGAATTATATCACTCTAAAGATAAAAATTAAGTTTCTTTTTTTCTATTAAATTACTTTAATGAACTCTTCTATAATATTATTTGTAGAAATGTATGTATATGTGCATTATACTGTTTTCCATGAAATCTGTTCTCAGCAAAGATGAAACAAGAACCTTCATTCCTGCATCTTTGTCTTAAAATCTCTTTAAATCGCCTGTAATGAAGGAATTAATTTCTTTAGTCTGATTTAACAATGAATTAAAAGTGATTGAATTAAGTTTATACTTGAACAAAAACACTTATCTTTAGCATAACAAAGGTAATGGATTCTCTATATGAATCCGTTTATAAGAATGTGAGAAATTTAAACTAAAATAACCTTTTTCTTTTTGACATTAATGTTTTCCTGCAGTGAAAAACTACAAAGAAAAAGCATGAAATCAAATAGAGGAACTGCTGATCTATAAATCCATACATTCAAAAATCATTTATTAGGTTTACTCAACATTTTAAGACACATGTGGCTCCAGAGCCACAGGTAGCCGGAGGAGAGGAGACTGCAGCTGTGAGGGAAATCCTCCTGCATAATTTAGGACCTCAGAGTCTCATATCCTGCAGAACTCATGTAGCATGAAAGATGTCGGTCTGTTTTCAACATGAACTCAGACGTGTTACTATGCATGAATAATGCAAGGCGAGCTCTGCTCTGACTGGAGCATACAGGTGGTTTAACATGCCAGAATGACATCAGCAGTGAGAGGAAACCATTGCTTTCTGTCAATCTTTGAAGGGTTAATGGGCCAAAAACCTGAACAGGGAGGATTTTTTGGGGGGATTTTAGACTTGATGCACAGCCTGATACCAAACTGTGGAGCTGTGGGTTAATCTGGGTTAGATTGTGGGCTGTTTGGACGCTAATTTGGAAGGCCTCTTCCATATGAAGCTTCTGAAGATGAATCTGCAAGAACACACTGATGTAAGACGCTGCTGAGCTGCAGCATTACGTCAGATTGGAGGAATACTTTAAATCCTAAAAATAAAGCTGGCTGCAATTATTCATCTGTTCTTGTGTCTCTTTTCTCTAAAACTTAAATCTGCAAAAGCAAAAGCAGAGTTTTGATCTGTAGAAAAGTGAATTTAAAGCTATGAAACAGCTGCAGTGTGTGCGTGTTTGTGACAGCAGAGCCTCCAGCAGCCGTACAGTCAGCGTTAGTTCAACACATCCACAGAAACTGTTACTGTCAGCAGATAACAAAGCTGCAGTGTTTTCAGGCTGAATGGGACTCATTCTGAATTCCTCTGCAGGGAAGCAGACCTCAGTTTAATATCCTGCCTGTGTCTGGATTATTAATGCGATCCAGAACGGAAACATGCATCAATGGTTGATGGTGGATCTTATCCAGACATAAGATCCTACAGAGTGGGTAACTTTTAGACCTAAAATGAGAAAAACAAGAATTTTAATTTAGTCCTTTAAAGCAGTTTCTCATAATCTGCTACTTGGGATACGACTGGAGAAGTTTATAAAGTTAATCTATGCCTGAACATTTGCAACTAAATAAATCAAGGTTTCAAAGGTAACACCTTAAATAACTTATTATCAATTTAAATAATGCTGCAGGCAATATTATGCCTCATTATATGTGATAGAAGTAGATGATAATCCAAGTCCTGCTTGTCAGTATGGTGGACTCATATAACCTTTAACATGTTCTTTTTCTAACCACTGTGTCCCTCAAATATTTGTCTGCTGTTTATGGATTTAGGATTTCCTTGTTTGTTTGATCAACTGTGATTCGTATCCTGATATAGGCTGACTTCCATTTAAACTTCTCAAATGCTTTCGGTCGATATAATGATTCTATTCACGTTCCAGGAGTCTTCAACAACAATAACATTTTTTTCTTACATTTTCTAATCACTTTATCAGAAAACGTGAATTTCTTTTGTTCAAATGTTTATTTAAGCAGAGGAAAGACTCCCAAACCTAAGGGGTGATAATAATCCCAACCTGGAGAGACTCACACAAAGAAAAGATCCCATTATAAGAGTTTTATTCAAATAATTGAAATAATTTTTTTGGCGCTCGGGCCCTGGCAGAATCCTTTGATGCTGTGAGTCAACATTTGCGTGGATGAGTAACCTAGGAAAATATTTAGAGTAGTTTTTTTGCCTGGTGGTGGAATAAGCCAGAGGGTGAGTGGGATTGAGAATAGTCTGAGAGAGAGAGGGAGAAAATGGGGCAGAGGGGTGAAAGTTCACTGGTGTTTGGGGAGAGAAGCTAGGCTAGGAGCTAAATGAAGGGGATCTTGAAAGATGATTGGCCTTGGAGGAGGTGCGGTCTCAAATCAAGTTTGAGACCGACTCTTATCAGCCAGGTGAGACTGATAAGAGTCTCCAGATTGAACTTTCACTTCATAATAATTCCTTGTTTTTATTGCTTTGAAAGAATGTGCTAGATGGTTGCTAAAATATTGAAAAGCAAAACAAACTAGAGTTTAACAATATAAGTAAGAACAATAGAAGAAGAAAGACCAAATAAGTACAGTACATAAATATAAGATACACAATATAGGATGAATATCAGGGTCTTTAGAGCTTTAATCACATCCACAGAAAATGTCTGCCTAATAACTTGAAGGAAGTTGTTCCACAAGGATTACAATAATAAACTTGTCTTATTTCAGCAATATTCCTGATATGAAAAAAGGCACAAGCCAATTGATGGATCAAACTCTTGGCGAAACCAGTCAGGAGAAGAGCAAAAACATCTT
>NW_015150710.1:146947-151035 GCF_000732505.1 Cyprinodon variegatus
GGAGAGTCTCCAGACTGATCTGCGAGTGAAACCTTGAAAGCTCGTGAGAGCAGGATGGTCTCACCAGGCTAGGTTGGGCATCTCTGGGGCTGGAACCCCGGGGACGGAGCGACCAAAACCCGACCTGATGATGGTATGCTGGGGCACGGGGAAGCACGGGGCCGTCGTTGTCCAGGCTACCATAACCGGGTCGGGTTCGGTCGCTCCGTCCCCAGCCCCGACCAGCCCCGGAGCTCAGTTCTGCTGCACTGTAGTCGACCAAATTCCCAGACAATTTTGACATTTTTTTTAGGTTTAAAAAGTAGGACATGTCCGGGAAAAAGAGGACGTCTGGTCACCCTACCAGGTCAACAATTTGATGTTTCAGTGAATGAGTGCTTGTTGCTATGATGTGTGCTAGCATACCCTATAAGGGAGAAAACCTGTCGTTTCATTCTAGGGCTTTTAACCAGGCATTAGGGCTCATATAAAAACAAATATGCCATTTTCAGCCAAAACAATGTTACACACCCTATTAGAGACCTGAAGGACCAGATATAGGGGTCACCAGTGCGGTGCCCACGGGCACCAAGGGGCCCTCCAAGGACTACATGGGGTGCCCTCAAGAAACTTCTGAAAATTGAACTAATCAGCAGTGGGCTAAATTTGAAATGTTGTTGTACCATCATATTAATCATATATGGCATTTAAGTATTTATAGAGATTTCAAAAAGAAAATGTCTAAAAGAAAATTAGAAATTAAAAGAAACCATAAAAATGTGTGTAAAAAGTACAAAGTTCAGGTGACCTCTGACCTTTACAGTTCATAGGTCGGTATTGGTAGCCCTTCCTATGACTAAGTACACTTTAAAGTGGCCCTCAGCCTTAAAAAGTTGGTGGTCCCTGCCCTATAGAGTCATTCTATCAGCCCTTTAAACCTCTCGGCATTGGCAGGCTTAAAAAATTTTTGTCTTTATTGTTTTCTAGTTTTATTGTAAATAATCATGCATAATAATGCCTGCAGCATAGTTTTAACTGGCTATAAGTTATTTTAAGTGTTTTCTTAACCCAGGCAACAAATTAAAACATAATAACTGTAAATTTACACTTAATTTTGTTGCATATGTTCAGGCATAATTTGACTCTATAACCCTCAGAGTCTCTAACTCTGTGTTTTCCTCATTCCTCATTATTCAAAAGCGCCCCCTGCTGTGAAGCATGTGTATTACCATGACTGAGCTGCTTTGATTTAGTTTGTGTCTCACAGATGAAGCTATATATATAAATAATATTTATGGGTACAAAACAAAAAATGAAAGCAGCTGCTGCTGTAAAAAACAAATTAAAAAACACAAATCATCAAATATCTACTATATTAGCTGTAAATATGGTTTCAACATGTGCAATTCAACAGTCCTTTGATATCTACGGAGGCGATGGCAACAATAAATTAATTTATCATGTGGAAATAAAGCTTAAAATATTACTGTAATTTCACTGACTAAGTAATATCGGAATTAGTATTGCGGTTACACAGAGCAGTTTATCTCACCTCACCGTTGCTTTCTGTGGTTTCGTGATTCTGCAGCTTGAAACCACTGATCTCTATTTACTGGTTTACTGATAGCCCGGAAAAAGGGAAGCCATCTTCCGCCATGCTGGTACTCCACACTCCCACGGAGATGCACAGTAAAAAGGCCTAAATGTGCAACATTTGGCTGCAAAAACAAGCAGTTTGCCGGCTGTGGGAAGACGTTCCACAGGTGATTTAGAGTCAGTGGATGAACTAACCAAGAAAATCCATCTATACTCCAATGGATCCTATAGTATAGCATGTAGCATAACATTAGTCTGGCTATCTCAGACTGACTGGAAGACATTGACTGAGTTAGCCACTGACATTGGGTCTAACGTTAGAAAATAGAAAGTAGAGGAAATAGAAAGTCATTCACTATTAAATGTCAATGTAGGAATTCTTTATTAAGTGGATGATGCTGTCGTTTTTGTAGTGTTTGTTGTATTTCTCCTTTGAAAATTAATTTCCTGAAATATGTTGCATGTTATACTGACAGAATAAAAGGCGGCTCAAATATTTTAAAGACTAATGCACGTTACCTACGGTGGCCCTGAAGTGCAAACTGCAACTACGAATCTAAAAGCGCAGCTACATTAAGGAAATCGCAACTACATAAAGCAAAGCGCAACTATTTCCTTAATGTAGTTGCGCTTTGCTTTATGTAGTTTTGTTTTCCTAAATGTAGTTGTGCTTTGCTTTATGTAGTTGCGATTTCCTTAATGTAGTTGCGCTTTTAGATTTGTAGTTGCAGTTTGCACTTCAGGGCCACCGTACGTTACAGCATAGTATATGGTATCATTCATGCAAAATTTGCAAATAGGAAAATACTAAAGCATTAACAGACATTAACATTCATTCCTGATGTAAAACTGTAAAATTATATGTAATATGTTATAACAACAATAATGTTATAAAGACATGTATATTACATGTACATCATCAATTTAGCACTTTTGGCTCATCAGTATTATATGCTCCATTAACACATTAATTTCATTGTGATGTTTTGTATAATATGTCACGTTGCATGATTTATACACTTCATTGATTTATACTGACTGTGCAATAACTTAAATTAATCTACTGATGCTATGAAACAGCCAACGTGTCAAAGTGATGAATTTATATTTATTTTAAAAGTCTTAAGTCCCCCTGAAAATGAGAACATCATCGTTGTTCGATGTTGCGGTGCAGGTATTGTTTAAATCGCGACCGGTCTAAAAGGGAGTACCAATATGGCGGCAGGTTGCTTCACTTCAATCGCTGCACTAGCAACGGGCAATCAGCAATCCAGTGAATAAGTAGAGATCAGTGCTTAAAACATCTGAAACATGTGAAGAAGAAGAAGAAAGAGTGAGACCTCCTTTGTGTTTCAAATCTTTTCAGACCTCTGGTGCTGAATCAGATAATAAAACAGAACGAGGATTCCACAAAATAGACATATATTTATTTGTACACATATAAAGCAGAAAGCAACATTAACCTTGAAAAAAAAGATGTTGCTTCAAATATTACAGGAAACTTCAGCGCTGACCGACATTCTGAACTCCAGACTCCTTCAGCTTTTAAAAAGCCTCAAAACTGGCAAAGATGTCAGACTTTCATCCTTAAGATTGATGCCAAAGGGGGATTTAGTTCAAGCCGACCAAAACTGGAGAACATTGTAGGAAAAAAAGAGCCAGATACCTTCTGCTGAGAAACAGAGTTGGCATATTTGACATCCTCAGGTTATACATGTTCATAAGATGAATCAAAAAACAAAAATCATCGAAAAAATACAGAATTTATACAAAAAAATTTGGTTTTAGAAGAAAATTCACACATATTAAAGACATTCACTAGTTTACAAAGGCTAAATACAGTACAAGCTAAATAATAAACATCTAAAAACTCTTTCTGATTCCTTTAAACTACGAATTTCATTCAGCTGCAGACCAAATATTCATGAACGCACCTGACCTAAAGCTAAATCTGAAAGATCTAAAGTAAAGCTCCACTGTCCTAGTCAAAGTTTCTGCTTGCTACTTAGCATTTGTTAACCAAGAGTGGAATCATAAAGAGGAATGTTTGCGGAGGAGTATAAAAAAATTGTAATCTTTTGTCTGGCGAACAGAAATAACAGGTGAAAACACAGAATTTTAGAACTACAGAAACTATGTTTCTCCAAAACCCAAAATTGGACACAAAGTAGTTTGGGAGGCTGCAGGACTTTACAACAGGAACTGAAAACCTTTTTGAGGCAAGAAATCTGAACATTACGCACCAAAAGAACACTGAAGCATGGTGGTGCCGGCATCATGCTGTGGGGTTACATTTCTTCTGAGACATATCAGATTTTATTTTTATGGACTATAGTAAGTTCAAGCATACATGGAAATCATCAAAAAGATGGCTTCATCAGAAGAAAATAAAAAAACATTTTACTAAAACAGTCTTTCCAAAAAATGATTTTATATTAAAGTTTAATACGGAGCCCCTCTGATGACATGGTCAAAAAAAATTTTTAATTGTGGCCACGAAGTAGTATTTCGTG
>NW_015150710.1:151674-152364 GCF_000732505.1 Cyprinodon variegatus
CCGCGAAATACTACTTCGTGGCCACAATTAAACATTTTTTTTGACCATGTCATCAGAGGGGCTCCGTAGTTTAATCAATTTTACGTGAGAAAAAAAAAAAGAAGTTAAATAGACCTCAGCCACTTAGGTAGCCCTTTTTTTCCAGCCAGGGTACTCAGGAGATATTGGCCATTTCTCAGTTCACAAGAATGCGAGTACGAAAGTTTGGACTCTGGGAGAACGGGAGCACGCAGCATAAATATGGGTCAACTGGAACAGAAGCGTACTGATGACATCACCACACGCTCAGCTCGTCTGGAGCTGCATTTCACCTCCTGTTATTAATATTTTTTAGATAATAATAAATTATTACTTTTTTTATTTAGTGGGGGAATAATGATGAACACAGTCAGATAAACACAAACAAAATGAACGTTTTGCCAATTAAAAACAAAAATAGCGGTACTTCACACACCTCGGAGCTCCGCTGGTTGCTGCGGTTCTCTCAACATCAGTACTTTTTTTTTTAAATCATGCAATAGATCAGTAAATGGGCCATATAGTGACACTCAAAGTATAATATTCTCGCTTTAAATTATCTTAAAATATACTTTTATTGAACAAGTTAAATCTCCGGACCTGTTGCCGGAGCCGCAGAGCCGCACTGCACCGTAGTCAAAAGGGCGGTGTGAGAGGGGGTGTGCGGGAGTT
>NW_015150710.1:155905-158124 GCF_000732505.1 Cyprinodon variegatus
AAGACCATAGCAAGATGTAGGACGATGCATCGACTCGACTTCGACTTTTACTGTCAACTAGTCGCAACTCATAAATGCCGTAGTACTATGATTAAAAAAGTCAGGTATTCGGGCAATGACCAGTTTAAGGTACATTCACGTTGCACACAAATGTGTTGACTGGATCAGGTGATTTCCATGTTAACCTAATGTAAATGTGAGTTCAGTACTGACTAACACTAACACTCACCGATGAGTTGGACAAGTTTCCATTGACACAGAAGGTGCATATTGGGTGTTAAGAATGAAGTGGCACAGTGATAACGGCAGTGGATGCATGAATATATTCAAGCAGCATGCAAGTAGGTGTGGAGGAGGCAAAATTTCATCTGTCAGTTTGTGTCTCATTATACTATCAGGGTATCAATTTACACCTTTAAAATTTATTTGAAAAGGATGAATGATGAATAGTTTCTATTTCTTATAGATTATGACTTCCCTTTTAACATAATCGCATCTTATACAAGACATCATGTTGACAGCAATAGTCAGGGTCTTTCTGAAACAAACAAAAATCATCTAAAAACAACAAAACTTAGTATATTGCCTTTTGTTTAAATCATCTTTGATTCATTCCATTTTGCTGCGGCTGAAATATGCGTTAGAGCAAAAGAGTTTCCGTATGAGTCAATTTTGGACTTGAAGCCTCTGCAGGTCTGAACCGGGGCTCCTGGATCGACGTCCTTACATGGTAAAAGACGCGCCGTTCTCACTGGATCCATCCACTGAGCGGCGGATTGTGGACATGTAGGTGTTGGAGTTGACTGTTGAGAAGCGGCGTGGAGTGATGTACCGCTTACCCACACACCACAGGTCACGGAAGATCCTCCTGAAGTGGTTCCTGAACTTCACCCCAATGAAGGCGTACAGAACCGGGTTCAGGCAGCAGTGCAGGTAGGCAAAGGTCTCCAGCACAGATTTCGCCATTAGCAAAGAGTCCACCTCATTACAACTGCTTTCTTTGAACATGCTGACAGTGTCATAGATGAGGGCGAGGTTGTAAGGCAGGTGGCAGACAATAAACACCAGAACCACAACCAGCACCACTCGGACTGCTTTGTGTCGCTGGAAATTTTTGGCTTTCTGCAGAGTAACGATGACAGTGGTGTAGCAGAAGATCATGATGATCAGAGGCAGGAAGAAGCCAATGGCAAGCTGGGTGCCGGGAACAGCCACCTTCACCATCTTTGCTACCTTACTCTCCTCAAATTTCCACTCACAGACGTACTGTGGAGCTACTGAAGTGTTATCCTCTTTTATTCCACTGACCCATATGACGTCGTGGTGTGATGGCTCATACCAGTGGTAGAAATAGAAAGTGGGAACAGACACCAGTAAAGCAAAGACCCAGATCAGGGCACAGATAACATAGCCGTGCGTCAGCGAGCGTAGCCTGAAGCTGCGGCGAGCCTGGACGATGGCGATGTAGCGGTCCACGCTGATGCAGGCCAGCATCAGCATGCCGCTGTACAGGTTGACGCTGTAGGAACCACGCAGCAGCTTACAGGCCACCTGCCCCATCGGCCAATGGTACAGCTCATTGTAGACGATGAACGGTAGAGCCATCACGAACAGAAGGTCAGCGATGGCGACATTGAGCAGGAAGACATCGGTCATAGACCTGCTTCTCTTGTAGAGGGCATAGGTGAGGATGACCAGGCTGTTCCCCACAAAGCCCAGGATGCAGATGATGGAGTGAATGTAAGGACCAACCACACTGTTCACACTGTTGCTCGCATTGTAGTCACACGGTTGATCAAAGTCACCATTGTAGTATTCATCATAGTCGCCCGCGTCGTAGTAGACATAGCTGGAGAACTCCATCTTGTTTCACTGTCAAAGGAAAAGTTAAATATTAAATTAAGACAATAAAAGCAAATTCTAAACAAAATGCAAGAAGGTCATGAAAGACAGCAGGTGGTGATGTTGTCAACATTAGTAACTTGAGGTGTTTTTAAGTCCAGTCCATTTTTTCAGGCTCCTGATATAGATTTTTCTCTGTTAGTATCATTAATTTAAAAATCAATGTATATGTATAATAATAATGCAAAGAGTTTTATCTGGGAAATACTTTGTTCTTCTCAGGAACTTCAATAACTACGTATATGTTTGCAATGACTGTGTGACATAGAGGGGTGATTCAAAAGAGTCTTCCTGTTTTCAATATGATCTTGTGGTGT
>NW_015150710.1:159006-160440 GCF_000732505.1 Cyprinodon variegatus
TTAATTTTATAATCATCATTGAATA
The DNA here is from genome assembly GCF_000732505.1 of Cyprinodon variegatus. Lineage (NCBI taxonomy): Eukaryota > Metazoa > Chordata > Actinopteri > Cyprinodontiformes > Cyprinodontidae > Cyprinodon > Cyprinodon variegatus. Next base: position 159,032 of record NW_015150710.1, read on the forward strand.
AACCTGACAAAAGCCTATTCTCCTCCTATCCTCCTGTCTGAACTCTGTTTAACTTAACATTGTGGAAGATACCAGGTCCGCTGAAGGCCTATTTAACGTGGAAAGCCGAACAACAATGTCCAACAGCGTCCCTGGATCTATCAGATCCTCCACAGTCGCTACCTACATTCTTTTAAAGAATCATCGTCGTGGTAACTGATGTTGTTGTTTGCTATAATTTCAGTTAAAGGGAGTATGTAAATGTCAAATAGGAGGGGGCCTAAAATGGAGCCCTGAGGAACCCCACATGTGATTTTTCTGGTCTCTTATTTAAACAGTACATTTTCAGTCATCCAGGTCATGGCAACCAATAACAGGTTTTAAAATGGAAAGCAAAATGACATTCGCTCAGTTTTTTTATTTCATTTATTTTTTTCACTTTTGACACTTTTCCAGGAGTCTTTCTCAATTCTTCTTAATTCTATTGGCTCACACCAGAGCAATCTCTAGTTGGAGAGACAACCTTGACTTTAACTGGATGAATGGAATCAATCAAACAGCTCATCTACTGAGTTACAGGCTAAAGTAGTGGCAGAAGGCTACGCCTGGGTACAGTTATTAATTATACTGTCCAGGATAACACACTTTCTAATAACATAGCTTTAGGTAATTAGATCAGTTGGAAAAATAATATCAATAGGGCTGATAGGGTAACATCAGTTACAGAAACATTAGAAATATTTGGACCTTTGTTGATGACCAGCTTCAAAATGTGTCCTCGATTGTGTGTTTGCTGCTTAGCATGTTGAATCAAACCAAAACTTTTAAGTAAGTCACACAGTTCTTTTGCACCTTTGTCTGCAGGGTTGCCACCATGTACATTAAAGTCCCCCACAATAATTAAATAGTCGTGTTCAATACATAACACAGATAATTGAAAACATAAAGAAACTTGTTTTGGACCAGGATCACTTTTCTACACTATAGTGAATCATTAAAGTCGTAGCTAAACGGCTGTTCCAATCGTTGCATTTCCGAATTCTCCCAAGTGGTGCACAACTTTACACGAGTGAATAAAGTGAATGTGATTGGTCGATTATCAAGAGGGCGGGATTGTTGTGGCGGAAGGTTCGCAAGCAAGTTTGGTTGTAGCCGGTTTGTTGGAAGCATCTTGCTAACCAGTTAGCAACTTAGCGCTAGCAGGTTCCCAATGGGAAATTCCATTAGGACCAAGTAGCACTAAATTGGTGACTTAGAAACGACACTGTCAAGGAACGCTATGGACAGCGGAAACATGCAAGAGGAGGAGAGTTTAGTGTCGGAGGTCGTGGATGAGTCTCCTCCGTCATACATTTTTTATTTAGAGGAGGAAAGTGGGGCCGTAGTTCTTGTGGAAGAGGACCAAGGGCGGCAGAAGCTTGGTTTGATGT
>NW_015150710.1:161869-163814 GCF_000732505.1 Cyprinodon variegatus
TATTAGCTGCGAAACATGAATCAAGATGCTATGACCAAAAACATTTGATTGACAGATGACAGTTGATACAGTATATGATTGGCCGAATTTAGGTGTTCAGGCTGACGTAGAACTAACTGGCCTGCAGAAGATAACTGAAAAAAACTGATTTTAAAACAGGATTTTTAAAAATTTTTTTAAATAGAAATTTTCGAACGTTTGGGACATTTATATACTTGTTTAAGCCAGAAAGATTTGACATTTAAATATGATTTTCCAATGACTTTAAATAGAAACATGCAAGAGGAGGATTAAGAGGATAATGTTATTATAAATGAGTCAGCTGCTTCTAGTTATGTAAATGTTCACATTCCCCAGGTTGCTGGCAGAGGATGGGTTGCAACTAACTATAAACTAACTGCATTAGAGAAAAACACTGCAGTTTCTTTCTCTTCATAAGTTTATCATCTTTATGGCTATTTACTCATTGCCTGCTTCTTAAACTAATGTTCTCTCTCTGAAAATAAAGGAAAGAAAAAAAACCTACAAAATATTTTTTTATTTTATAATCAACCATATTGTTTAAACATAAAGTTCAACCTGTCTTTTTGTTAATATTCAGAATAAAGTGCAAAAATCTAGCTTTAAAAGGACTTTATTCAATAGGTTATGTGATTAAAAAGGGTGCAGAGTTTGATTCAAACCAAGTGTAACAATAAAAGCAGCTTTCTACTGATGAGGTTTAAATTATCAGGAAATATAAATGCAGTCAAATCAAACCACAGCTGCAGAAACACCTCATTAGATCATGAGATGTTTCTGCAAATAATAGCTTCAGGTATTTATCACTGACACTTTTCCACCTCCACACCACTGATTTATGAAGGACGTCGTCTCTCTCACTTTGACTTTTGTCCCGTTTCATTCATTTTGATAGAAGAGGTATAAAAACCCTGATGTTAGATATTTAAATGATGTAAAATGCACCCAGAAGCTTTTGCGTTTGTAAAGCCTGCTTCTGCTGGCGCAGAACGGGGAGGTTTCATACTAGGATGTCCCAGTTGTGGTTTGCTGAGGAACCTGAAGGTGTGAGGAGTTTGTTTTTTACTAGTGTGAGACCTGAGAGGAAGTTTGCAGAAAAGAGGTCAGCTGACTCGGAGTGACCCAGTTCACGAGTGGTTTGTTTGCCACTTCGGCTCATATCAAAACCACAAATTACAGAACTGAACAAACACAGAATCTAAGATTTTCACATCTTAAAGAGTTGAAGGTGAAATTGTGAAATGAGTCGTTTAGGAGCAGAGCTTGTTTCAGGTTTTAGTAATTTAGCTAAAAAAACTAAAGTTTTCTAATTTGCTTTAGAAGTTTTGTTATATTTCTGTGTTAAGCTGCATCTTTTTTTTCAAGTGACGCGACCTTTTAAAGAGGAAATTGCACTAATGCACAAACACATGAGCAGAATTCAGCGTCATGGAACTGTTTCGTTCCTCAACAAAGCAGCATAATTAAAGCCAATATGAATAAAAAGAAAGCCCATCTGTTTCCTCTATATTGGTTTCCTCTTTTTTTTGTTTACTTCTACAGAAATCAAGGTCCAGTTTCTCATTTGGGTGAATAAAGGTGACGTCTGAACTTTCTCTCCATGCTTCAATTGTTTAAGGTTTTTATTAATTTTACAGGGAACTAAACTTAACGGGGTGCTTCGTTCAGTCACGTCGGCCTGAGGATAGATTCTGATCAGTAACAATGAAACTTAGGATGTCATATTTGACTTTTGTTGATTTGTTAGCTGCAGAATTTATTTGAAATTAATCAGATTATTAATCTATCAGTTCATGCATTGGTCCATAAATCTTAAATCCCGTTTCTGTTTCATTTCCTTACTGTACAATACGTAACTTTAACTTGCACAATAACTAATGTCACTATTTAATACCCTGTGCAAGAACTATGTATATACACTCAC
>NW_015150710.1:164877-166028 GCF_000732505.1 Cyprinodon variegatus
GGATGGATGGATGGATGGATGGAAGATTCTTGGACGAAAGCAAAGTTTGATGTAAAAAAAAAAATCTTATTTCAAATACAAATCATTATTTCTAACCTTGTCAATGTCTTGACTCTATTTTCTATTCATTTCACAACGTATGGTGGTGAATAAGTGTGACTTTTCAGGAAAACACTAAATTGTTTGGGTGACCCCAAACTTTTGAACGGTAGTAAATATATATGCACTGTATATACTGTATACACCCTATGCACTTTTTCCTTTTTGACTATTAAGCCGATGTGACAAGAGCATTTCTCCACAGTGAGATCAATGAAGTCTATCTTATCTCATCTTATCTTACTTCTTTCAGCAGAGTTGACTCATATGAACTAAGATAAAAGATTGTTTTTCTCTTAATTGTTACTGTTTTGAGTTGCAGTTGTCGAGTTAATATTAGTATCATAAATCTTTGAAGAAAACAGAGAAGCTTTGGTGCTTTAATCCTGTTAAGCCTTTGAAAACGGATCCCCTTCCCAGAACGTGACGTTCAGTATTTTGTCCTCTGAAAGTGACAGAGTCCATCCGTCTGGTCAGTTTGTGTTTCGGTTTTCATTTAAAAAGACCTTTATAATTTGAGAAGTCGGTGAGGACAAACATTGGGCCGATGAGGAGAAGTACAGATCAGGAACTTTGACGCTTTTGAGGAACCACGAAGCAGACTTTGCTCGGAGGAAACCGGACTTTTGCTCCGTTTATCTAAAAGTTTTGAGGAACTTTCACTTTTGTAAATTACTGTAATTCTCTTTTTAACACAAGTGCTGCTCTAGCTTTGGGAAGGTATTTTAACAAGCATTTAAATGATTGTCGTAAATAGTCATGAAAACATGAAGTTCAACCCAAATGCAGCTCAGCCTGCGGTTCTGCTCAGCTGTACTGACGAGGCCTTCAGCTCGTCTGCTGTTGGTTCTGATGCATCTTAGAGACTTTATAGACATTCAATTAAGCTTCTTATTGGTCTAAATATGATAATTTCATTTATTAAAGTTTACAGAAACACGTTGATGGGTTGCCATTACCATTTACCTGTATGTTTTATAAAACTATTCCTTATTTGTGCACATTAATTATGCTTTTGATAAAAATCAGAACGCTGATAATATTAAGTGAGT
>NW_015150710.1:166542-168366 GCF_000732505.1 Cyprinodon variegatus
ACATGTGTTCTTGGAACAATTCAATTGTAAAAAAAAAACAAATGCTTTGTTTTAACATATGTGCTGAGGTTTAATTTAAGATAATTTTGTTTCCCTTTCCTTTAGTTAAACCTCAGCTTGTGTAATTAGGGAAATCCCCTGACTTTAATAAATACCGAGGAGAAAGCTGAAGACCGGCAGAGTGGGGTGGAGATTTGTAAACTCCGCAGTCTCTTCCTACTCTCCTCGAAGGAAAGGGACAAGAAGAGAGGGACACAACCTAGAACAGATAATTAACATTAATCTATCTCTATCATGGGTCTGTTTCATGTTTTCTCTTCTCCATTCAGAGGGCCCCTTGCCTGTCTTTGCCTAGGGCCCCGAATTTGCTAAATCTGCCCCTGGGTCCAGGAGGTCCATTTGCTGGTGTTGCCATGGTGATTAATGCACATGTCAATGTCTTCCAGTTTAAACATCTGCTTAAAGTTCCCCTCCGCTTAACTTTCTATGAACACCAGCAGCTTTCATGTCCTAGATATCTGCTTGTCGGCTCTTGAGGTTCTGACTCCATCCGCCTCCATCTCCAGACAAACATCCCCCAAACTATTGAAAGGATTTTTTTTTTTTACAGACGTTTCAAGGCGGGATATTTTCCCCTCTTCTAGCGTGCCGTTCTCTCCCACACTTTTTCCTTTCACTCGGTTCCCCATTAATAATAAACTCCTTCAGGGTTGACCTTTAGTTGAAGGTTTCTCTGACGTCAACAGTCTCCCAATCATCTTTGACCCCATTTAGCTTATATCAGATTCATTTAATTTAATGGAATTATATTTAATAGAGATTTTTTTGGTCTATATTTTCATAACAATCTGAATTTCATGCAGCCATAGTTTTTAAATGCAGATGCAATAAAAGCTTGATGCATATGTCCTTCTGTGTGGGAGGAGTTTCAGGAACTGAATTAGTAAATAAATTAAATCCATCTGAATGAAGGTCTTTAAGTTTGACGTGTTTAGATTCGTTTTCTCTGCTTATTTCAGGTCTTTGATGATGAATCCTCGTCTCAATCATTCCAGAGATAAATCACTGAGGGGGAACTTTCAGGGTCTGGATGCTGCCTCTGCATCGTTGGACCGGTTCTAGGCACAGGAACAGTATTCTTGAGCCCAGATTGACCCGATTCCCAGAAGAAGGTTCAATCATGTAAAGATGGCAACTGAATCTATTCCTTTGTGTCTATATGAGCAGTTATAGATGTTTGGGGCTTATAAATACGTGCTGGAATCTGAAATCTCAGTTTTTGGACCCAGATGGATGAACTACGCCAACAGCTCTGGATCATCCATGTTCTTGATGAGTTCCTCCTCCTCAAATCACGTCTTTCAGGCGTAACTCAGTTTGCCAACGTGGAAAATTCACCTTTTTCCTCTGATTTATTTCATCTGCAGGTCAGCTCGGGTGTTTCTCTTAGCCAGACTCGGAGAACTTTGGTTATTTGGTTTCCTTTCAGAGCCGGCATTCTTTTAGAGATCCTACTCTAGTTTTCTCAAAGATCGACAATAATCGGGCTTCGGTTTACGGCCCCCTTCTTTTATGGGACCCATTTGGGAAAAACCAGCTGAGGAGCTCAAAGTATCGAGAAACCATGTTTAGAGACATCAGAACCAGACCTAACTGCCTTTAAACATGGTGATGTTTAGCCCCCACCTTTCTGAACCCCCCCATTGCTGCACTGCAAAAAAATGAAATCTAAATAAGTCATTTTTTCTTAAAATAAGGATTTAAGTGAGTCACTTTGCCAATGGAACAAGACAATTTACACTTAAAAAAAGAAAAAAACAATTG
>NW_015150710.1:169342-171728 GCF_000732505.1 Cyprinodon variegatus
TTTATGAGACTTAAAGTGAAGTTTGCAGCCAGAACATAATGAAGCTTTGAAGAATATTTTCTAATGAGGCAAAAACCATAAAGTGTAAAATAAAGATGTCAGGAAACGAACATCTGTCACCACAGAGATTTACAGCTTTAAATGTCAGAAGTTTCATTTCTCTCAATTTTCATTTTATTCTTTAAAACTAGATTCAGAGAATTTCAGTCAAAAAAAAGGAAAACTTCACCTTTTTTTTTTTACTTATTTCTCCACCAAAACATTTTAAAGCTCTCAGAGTTTAACCGAGACCAGAAATAACTTGAAATTGTTTAAATTTTACTTGGTTTTCTTGGTTTGATGCTGGAACAGATTAGTGCAGCTCTGATCATTCAGAAAGTTGGTTTTACTGATTATAATCTGTGGTTTTAACCGAGGTAAAAAGTTTGGCTTTAAATAGGGAAACACGCAAACATGAATACCTCAGAAAGATTTTAGAGATAAAAGTGAGCAGCTGTGGGACGCCTGCCGTCATCTGATAAACAGCAAACGTTACAGAAGGCATGAGGGAAGCCAGATGTTTGAAAGAAGGAGAAATTACAAATCTTTGTCTATAAAAAGGCATCAGTGAAACTGAAAAGGTGAGGGATTTTTTTCCTAAAGATTTACAGAATAAAAAAAGCCAAACTAACCAGATTGTCCAGTGAAAGAGAAGCTCACCTTTGCTCAGCAGGGCAGCGGTAGAGCTGGTGTTTCTGTGCAGCGTGGTGGCGGTGGAGGTGAGATGAAGGCTCTGATGCTGCAGCTGAACATCACACAGTCAAACGCTGCTGATAAAAGGGGAATCTGAGAGTGCGAAAGCTGCCGTCTTCCTTTTTGAGACCCGCTCTGCTTCAGCAGAAGTGACTCCCAGCTTCCTCCTGCTCTGCTTTTCATCAGATAAATTCAACGCTCCACAAGCCTTCACATGCTTCACGCCCAGCAGTCCTCTTACATCTATTTAAAACCACGTCATAAGATTTACTTCACCTCACAACAAGCAATGTCTTATTTAAATGCTGCATGACAGTTTGCGAGGCTTCTGCAAACATTTAGGAGCTTTTTAATGAAGGGAGGGCATCTGTGGAGCAGCTGCTTCTGACTCATCTGAAGATCCTGGCATCCTGGAAAAGGTCCATGACACAGGTTATTAATAAAACACACAGCCGCTGCTAACCGCTCAGGTTTGTTTACTTCAGGGGACGAGTTATTTCAACATTGTTTGCGGGTGTGTACAAATAAGTCTGTTTGTGAGTGAGTTTGTCTCAAGGAACTTTCCAGTTCACCAGATCATCCAGTTAGATTAATTCAAAGGTTTCTATCTAAGGAAAACCAGCTGATTGACTTGAATGCAATCCCTTATACTAAGCATGCTTGTAGCGACAGTGGAGAGGAAAAACTCCCTTTGAACAGCAAGAAACCTCCATTAGAACCAGGCTCAGTGTGAGCGGCCATCTGGGGTTCAAGGACACAAGCAGAGACAGAAAAAGAAGCTCCAAAGGCGGCCAGGTCCAGGAAACAGTAGATAGAAAGCTTTGAATCAATTTGACTGTATGTTCTGGTTGAATTGTAAAGTACCTTGAGATGACTTGTGTTGAGAATTGTCTCTACACTGGAAAAACGATCTAGAAATAAGTAAAAATTTCGTAAATGAAGTGTATTTACCCTTAATTTGAGTAGGTAAATGAGGAAGTTTGCCAATGGAATGAGCATTTTTACTCTTAAAATAAGATAATTTGATAACATGCACTTGAAAAAGACAATCCAATTGAGTTTTCTAATTCTGAATGTAAATTGTCTTGTTCAATTGGCAACATTTCACGTCTCTCTCCTCAATTTAAGAAGAAAAGCACTTATTTTAAGAAAAAATTACTTATCTAGATATCAATTTTTTCCAGTGTATATGTATATAAATAAACTGAATTGAAACACCACTCTCCTCACACTAACCCCTCCCTGTCCTCAACTCTTCACACGTCTCCAACCCTCAGACCACCTGAGACCTACACTCCCCCTCACCACCCACTCACACCCTCTGTCCTGCCTCCCTCCCCCCTCACAGTCACTTCAATGCAGGTGAGAGGCCAGTTGAAGAGACCGGATGGCACCCCCCCTCCAAAAGTCTGCTGAACCCTCGCTATAACGCGGTTCACTTTTCACGCTCTCGCTGCTTCACGGATTTGCATCATGCATTGTTAAACTTTATTGTCAAACATATTAATGGTGGAATGGCGGTTTATAAGGATCTTTTGGGCCAGAAGAAAAAAGAGCGACAACAACTACCGATAACTATGTTCTTCTCTCCAAAAAACTCACCTGCACCGCAGGATTTAGAAGCAAAAAACGCCACAGAGCAGAGTAAGAATGC
>NW_015150710.1:173187-176061 GCF_000732505.1 Cyprinodon variegatus
TTATTGTTCTTTCTTTTTCAGTTTTTGTTAAAAAAAAAAGAAAATAACTACTTGGCTTTAAAGCATTATCTTATTTAGGTGTTTACAATGATAATTGATTAATATAATTGCATATATTTCTCTCGGGTCGTATTAAAGTCTTAAAAAAGGCTTCATACTGTAAAGGTTTTGTTAAGAGAACTTTGTCTCCAATTGCTGTGAGGAACATGTTTTGGAAAACTACTGATTGGAGATAAAAAGCTGAGAGTGAACAGCTGTGGGACGGCAGCCATCAAACAATAAGCAGAGACATTACATCATGACTAAGCCTGATATTACAGAGGAGAACCAACTAGAAACATTCAAACTGAAACTGGCTTTAATGAAACAGTAAAGAAAAAACACTTTGAAATACATTAGAGTTTAACTTCTAAGGTTTAGCAGAAAACATCAGAAGATTTGCCATAAAGACGGACCTTACCTTTGCTCTGCAGGAGAGAGGTAAAGCTGGTTTTCCTGTGCTATGTGGGAGTGGATGTGTTGAGACCAAGGCTCTGAGGCTGCGGCTAACAGAAATATGAACGCGTTTCTTTGTCTTTGTTTTTAAGCCTCACGGTTCCAGCATCAGATTCCTGCCTCCACCAGATAAATTCAATGTTTCTCTCTCTCTTAAACCTCCACATGCTTCATCCTCAACAGTCCGCTCACATTTATTTAAACTTACTTAGTCATTAGATTTACAGCATGTCACAACAAACCATGTCTTATTCAAATGTTGAATAACAGTTGAAGAGGCTCTTTCAAACATTTAGGAGCTTTTAATGAAGTCAGAGGAGCGCCTGTTTCTGACTCATCTGAAGATCATGACATCCTGGAAATGGTCGAAGTCACAGGTCTGTGTTCAGCATTATTGCTTTGGTTCAGTCTGTCACTATTAGAATATTAATAATAAAAGAGGCAGCAGCTGCAAAGCGTCCAGGTTTGTTCATCTAGACCAGAGGTAACCAATTAAAAATCAGCGGTGTCTGAATAAAGAAAAAAAAAAAAAAAAGATATACACACATATATATATATATATATATATATACACACAATCATTCTGTTGAGACCTGGTCGAAAAGCAAAGTGACTTTTTATTCGTGTGTTCGAACTTATTTATTAAATTATAAATGCTTTTTTCTTAAAACTTTTATTTTGTAGTTCTGTCAAAGCATGAAAGGAAATTCTATTTGATCCAAACCTCTAGTGCCTAGTTTTCTTAATTCATGACTTTTATTTTACAACTGATTAAATATTTTTCTTCCCATATTTTGTGCTTTTCATCTATATGTGTTTGACAATTCATAAGACCCTGTTTAATACATAAGAAAAACTTTTATTTTGAAGAAATTAAACAATTTAGTGTAAATTTTTATTTTTAGTCAATGATGTAGATTTTTTTTATTTTTACATGAATAAATTCCAAATATTTTTACTTTTGAAAATGTTTTATTGTAGATAAGATATTTTTATGCTCCCTTTATTTGGTAAAAAGCCTTTTTGTGATTAGACATTAATTTTTTATAAGAAATTTCCAATGCTTATGCGCCATTTAGAAAAATACTCAGCACTTTTTACAGATATATATATACAGAATTGTATACATTTATTTAGAAATTTCTCAAAATAAATACATGATTTTTATCGGAGAGTTTCTTTGTTATCGGTTTTTATTGGTTATTAGAAAAATAACAATATATTAACTCGATAACAGTTAATATCATAACTTATTTCTGTGATGGAACTTTAAGTTGGAAATTTTTTCATGTTACGATATTTCTTTTTTCACTAATTCTCTGTAATTGAGCATTCATTCCATAGACCAAGACATTTACTGGGATCTAATTTGACCTAAATGGGCTTCCGTCCATTTATGTTCTTTGATATTATCTGATCATGTCTCCTTCTTTCTGCTTTCTAATTCCTAATTCAGAATAATAAACTGGATCAGAAAGTTTAAACCAAACAAACCCATTTATTGCTCTAATCAAACTGTACAGATTTAAATATCCAGAAAGGAGGAGGTTCCTGCTGGGAGCCTCAGGACACGTCCTCCATGTAGTCAGCTCCGTGGCTCTGACTGATCTGAGAGATGCTCAGGTCCTGTGTGGCTTCATTAGACTGGACAAAAAAATAGACAGGAGGTCAGAGAGCAAACTGAGCTGAGATCAGAAGCCCTCAGAGCCTGGAGCAGACGTCAAACCTTTTCGCTGTTCTCTGGACCCTCGATGGACACCTCCTCGATGTCCTCGGCCAAACTCAGCTCGCCGTTAGAAAGGTCCGACCGATGGCTGAAAAGGAAAACAAACATCAACGTTCTGTTAGAGATCAGCCTGAATCGGTCAGGTTGACCTAAAGTTCTCCTGGAACCTTATGAGGGACACCAGAAACCTGCTCTGAGGAGGTTTCTCCAAAGACAAATATAAGCAGGTTGACATCAGACAGATCAAACATTACATCATCGATCTCACCTGTTGAAGTCATCATCGTACTCCTCCTCTTCATCTGTGGAGACAGAGTCCAAAATATTAGTAAGAATAAATTCTGCTAAACGCTGAAACTGGACTTTTCCAGGAACCAATCAAAGCTGCAGATGAACCAAACAAAACGAGAATGAGAAACAGTTTCTGACCCAAGTGCAGAGATCCTGTTCTGTCGCTCGCAGCGCGCAGGTTTTTCTCTCTGGAGGTTTTTGCTCCTGAAAAGCAGAAAACATTCCAGAGTTCAGACAGAGAGTCATTTCCAAAACACAGACCTCCAGGATCCAGACCGCTGCTTTCAAACAGTTCCAGGACCTTTCTTTTAGAGGAAGGAAGGAAGGAAGGAAGGAAGGAAGGAAGGAAGGAAGGAAGGAAG
>NW_015150710.1:177024-179368 GCF_000732505.1 Cyprinodon variegatus
GAAGGAAGGAAGGAAGGAAGGAAGGAAGGAAGGAAGGAAGGAAGGAAGGAAGGAAGGAAGGAAGGAACCAATTTAAAGTCAGACAGCAGGTTCCTCTGGATCATTTGATTTGGACATTAGAATCAGGAAGATCCAGATCCAGAGGATCCAGATCCAGAGGATCCAGAACCAGAAGATCCAGATCCAGAAGATCCAGAACCAGAGGTCTGGTCTCCACAGGAGGACAAACAGCTGGAACAAACTCACCGTTCCTGCTGAGGCTCGGTTCTGACCCACTGCTTCCTCCTCTTGGTCTCAGAGCCTCAGTCATAGAGCCCACTGGACTCCCTCTGGTTCCGGACGTCTCTGCCTTCCTGAGGAGCAGAACACGGACTTTGGTGGCAAACCGGACTTAAAACCAAATAAATTTACATCTGAACAATTTCAGACGGTTCTTCTGGACCAGATATTCGGACCGGTACCAAACTGAGCAGACAACTGTACAAGCTGCAGTTTCCCTAACCGGGTCAGAAATGTTCTGACACCATCTGAACATGTTTCAGCTAGAAACCCATCGCTGGATTTTGCAGTTGGACAGAACCAGAACCAACAGCTCTGGGCTCCAACATTCGGTCCGTTTCAGAATTCCTGGCTGTTGACGGACATACGGTGTTCTGATCGGGTGAACATTTCTTTAAAAAGGATCGCTAATCCCTTTAATTGTGTTGTTTCCTACCAGGTACGGTTCTAGAACCTCACATAAGTTCAGTCTGACTGGTCCAGTTTGGTGAAACCAGAAGCTGAGGAACGATCTTTTAGATAATTCCTCATCAGTTCATCTCCTAATCTGTAAGATAAACTAACGGTCCAACAGAACCGGCTTTGTTCTGCCCTTCAGGTTCTGGTTCCTCTTCCTCTAAACTTATCAGGTCCAGATTTTCTATTTGATAATAAATCTCATAAAGTCCTGAAATAGGAAATCAGCTAAAACAGGAGAAACCCAAACAGAAATGTTCTGATCCAAACATGAAGGATGGAAACAAAAATAATAAACGCAAAGTTTTCATTTTCCTTTAAGGAAAATTATCCAGTCTAACTTCAGAAACAATCCAGAACAAATGGATCAAACCTACATAATGAATAATGAAGACATTATTACCAATAAACAGAACCGGTTCTACGAGGATCAGAACCAGAATCACATGAATGAACCGGACCTAACAGGTCCACATTCTCTAGGAGTTTCCCAGAGTTCTGCTGGGTTCCTATACTGGTTGACCTGCAGCTCACCTGAGCTCTGAGCCACGATCCAAGATGGAACCGCCTTGATCCAGTTCCGGGTCGTCAGCCAGAACCGAGAGACTAAGACCGGCGAGGGAGAGGATGAGGAGGAAGAGAGACAGAATCAGAGAGAGCGGCAAGCAGGCAGACATGGTGACCGAGTCCGTCGGGACGGATCGGTATCTGAGCAGAACCATGAGAATCCAGGAGCTGCTCTGCCGTTCGTCGCCGACCCATCTGAGTTAGCTTGATTTCCTCCACATCAACGGGTCAGCACCAGTCGGCGGAACAACTCCGGCATCCAGAACACGATGGGATCACAGTCATGCATGATGCACGCCACGGGACACATGCAGGCCCGAACGAACAGGAACATCAAAGTATCAACAGGGGGAGCAATCCAACATCTGATCCGGTCCAATCAGACGACCAGGATTAAAGCTGAGGAACCACAGAGGCATTCCAGTTCGACAAGAAAGAAGGGGATTCTACCTGGACCGGTCCAAAAAAAAAGTCCAAACCTTCTGCATCTAAATCCCACTGACAGAACCCTTCAGTGTGGAAGCTGTTATCTGAAGGAGCCGGAAGAAGAAGAATCATCTAGAAAGGAAACTTTCCACTGAAGGCTGTTAAGCCGGGAATAAACTGTACCATTTTTCCCAATGGTTGCAGGCAGCTACAGCTCACACTGTACGTTAAAACCGCAGAGTTTAAAAGTTCACGATGTTTATTCTCACATTACGCGACCCGACGCTCTGACTCGGTCTACCTGCTCACACTGTACGTCTAAAAACCAGGTGGGACTCAGCTCCGCAGTGAGAAGGAGCTACTTGGAATTGTCTATCCGGAAGCCAAACGGAATATGAAGCTCACTAGAGTGAAACGCGCTGCCTTGGCAATTTATGTAATTTTAAGCTGAAAGCCCTAAAAAGAAAACCTGACTCTGCCATTGGAGCCGAGTCAGGAGCCGTTCACAAAACGAACGTCCAATCAGCGTTGGCTTTGAGGCGGGTTGAGGTGTGACGCAACGAGAAGCGCGACAGTTCAGTCTAAAGAACATGGCCGCTTCAGCCAGAAACTTGCG
>NW_015150710.1:181043-182185 GCF_000732505.1 Cyprinodon variegatus
CTACTACTACTGCTACTTTTTCATCCACTAGAAGTTCGGACACTCATCTAAAGTGGCGTATCCCCTATGTAGTGCCCTATATAGTGGTTAGGGTGGACGTTCAGACACAGACACCCTTTTCTGGTTCAGTTACTGCCTGCAGAGAAGCATCATCATAATTTTCCAACAAAATGGCCTCGGATGCAGGAAACATCTGCAGCTGAAAGAGCCGTTCAAGCTGAGAGGGAGGCTGCAGGATGTCTGCAGGGTTCTAAGGAGAACCTGAACTCTAAAAGGTGGGTGTGAGAGCATCTGCATGGAGGATTTGACTGGAAACCTCCAGAGAATTCAAGGATGGATAAACGAAGGTGTCTAACAAGCCCGGACGTCCAGCTGTGCCTGATTCAGCTTCACCCAGTTAGCAGATCAGATGTTCTTCCTAAATCCCTCCAACAGAACCTGCAATGTTAGCTGCAGTTCGTCTCACACGCGTTAAATGTTTGTTATGAGTTTGTTATTCAATGATGGGTCAGCCGTTAGCGTAAGCAGGGCTGGCCTGGTCGGAGGAAGCATGCACACTCACTCACTAAGGCTTCGGCCGCGTCTCATTGTAGAGACCAGCGGCCCAGACGGACCCTCCTCCCTCAGTTGGGCGGAGCTACAGGACGGGATAGAGGAGGACAGGGACAGACGTTTCAGAGACAGATAAAAGGGAAAGCAGGATGAGGAGGAGGAGGAAGAAAATGCCAGCTCCTCTGAAGGTGCTGAAGAAAAACATTTTCTTCTTCCTTTAAGCTTCTGATTTTCCTCTGATCTGACTCGGGTTTGGTCACTTACTCCTTGGGACTGTCTGTCCTCTCTGACGAGTCCTTTTCTCCGATCGGAGAGCTTCCGAACGCAGCAGGACGGAAAAACAGCAGACAGACAAAGAAAGAAAGACGTTCAGGATTGTTTGTTTTTTTATCCTTGATCCGTCAGATCGATCTATGAAGGTAACAAGAACTGAATCAGGTCCAAAAATAAGGACATTTTATATTCTACCTTTGCAGATATTCAAGAGGAAAATCATAAACATGCATTAAATATTCAAATCTGTGTGCAGTTTTCAGATAAACGGATCAATATTGAGAATTTTTGAGTACATTTTTTTTAGACATTTAACC
>NW_015150710.1:183524-186033 GCF_000732505.1 Cyprinodon variegatus
CCACTGAGCCTCATGGATGTTCCCTGGTTTTAGCCACGGAGAAAACTCTTGGCTGGAGACAATTTTGGTTACATTTACACTTGCTCAGATTTTCCAGACAAAAAGTTAATGGTGCATCTCCCAAATGTCCCGGCCGCAACAACGCTTTATTGGTTCCGCTATCGGGAAGGAACCAATAATTTTTTAAATAAAAAAAAAAAAGTCAATTTTAATGTTTTATTTAGATTACAAAAACAAATCGTAATAAAAATTATCCTATTTATGATGTTTTAAAAATTAAGACCTACGAAAGACAGATTTAAGACATTTTAATACCAATTAAGGCCTTAGTTTTATTTTGAAGGATTCAATGCCTTTTAGGACTTTTTAAGGACCCGCAGGAACCCTGATTAAGGTGTTGGAGAAGTACTGGGAGAGGATTTATGGATATAAATGGAAAACCACATATTTGCTCATTTGGAGAGAGTAGGCTACAACGGGAAAAACACAATGAGGTTCTTCACGAGTCCAGCACAGAGAAAATATGGTCATTCCCGGTGCTGAAGATCCTTTAGTGCCTTAAAAGCGGATCATTTTCATATATTCTGGGGTTTCCTGTTGACATATATCAGTTGACAGTTGGCCGAGGTCAAACCTTTTCTTACACAGCAACACTGTAAAAGATCAATTCGTGTTTTTGCTAAATCTCGGCTGGATCGCTGTCAATTTTTAAAGCTCGTCTTAAAACCTATTTTTATTCGTTGGCTTTTAACATAGCAGGAGAATCTCTCTGTTTTTGGTTTGTTTTATTGTTCTTTTTTACAGTTTTATTTGTTTTAATTCATTTATCTAATTATTTTTACTCCCCAAAATCTGACTAAAAAAGACTAAATTGAAGGTATAAAAAAACAAAATCTGAACAGGAAAAAGGGAATTGATTTGAATCTGTCATATTAAATCTGAATCTGCAATAAAGAAAAGAAATTAAAAAAGAAAAACTGTAATAAAATACATTTAATTGAGACAGAGATAGAGAGAGAGAGATTGTGCAGTAACGTCCTTATCGAGGACCTGGTTTAGCTACAAGGCTTGGCTAACTGCATGCAGCAAGGCTAATGCTTTATCCTGTTTCATTTTTGAAGCATTAGGATCTGACCTAGCGTGGATAAAGACATGTTGGACTGATTTAAAGCACTTTTTAGAAAAGGCAAAGAAGAACAAACAATCTGGGATTCACATGGAAAATAATAGAATATCGTCAACTTTTTATAGGTGTTTTTTAATTTGCATAGCTGCTCTTAAATTAACACATTCTCAGAAAATAAATTGTGTTTTTATGTATTAAAAAGTATAAAACTGACTAAAAGCTTCTCCATTAATAAACTGGTTCAATATTGGACCATGCAACACAGATTTACCTTCACAAAGCCTCAGAAGGGCAAGATTTACGTACAAAAAGTAAACCTGTACAATTATTTTTTTGTTTTTATAATGTTGGTAAACGTCTTTTTTGAATTTATAGCGCCCCCTGGAGAAAACTGCAGCAGCCACTGGTCGTGCAAGAGTTGGAGTCAATATTTAAAACAGACCAGACTTGTTGGGAGGTAAAGGTTATTCTGTGGAAGTATTGGGGTAGGTAATTGATTAAATAAAACAATAAAATAACACACCGTGTTTGATGCTAAATGTTCAGTTATTATTTTTTTTTTATTTTAGAACTTCGGTTATGTCTCTGTTTAACAAGAATGTTGGTCACTTTATGATTACATGTATTTAAGGAGAACTTGGACTAAAGTTTGTCAGGTGAGAGTAAGTCTATGTGACTCGTAAGATTTATGCTGTGAAAAAATCAATAAAATACAAATGAAAAAAATAAATAAAATGCGAGTTTAGCTAAAATTTTATTTTAGAAAGTTAGCTTTTTTTATTTAAAAATGTTCCATTATGATTAAATGTTGGTTTTTACTGGCATCTGGCCTCTTTGCTCTTTATTTTGTTACCAGGATGTCTGTTGTTTGGTCCTTGTTTCCACGGCAACTGAAAACCTGATTGAACATCTACCGCTGCTCCGCCCTCCAGCCTGTTTTTTACTCCGGCCGTTAAACGAGTGTTTCTCACCATCCGTAAGTCTTCTGCGGTTTGGGCAGCGGGTCGTCGAAGAAGGAGTCCTCTTCATCGTGGTCCACTTCTTCATCCAGCTCCAGGTCCAGATGCTCCA
Organism: Cyprinodon variegatus; assembly: GCF_000732505.1. Classification (NCBI taxonomy): domain Eukaryota; kingdom Metazoa; phylum Chordata; class Actinopteri; order Cyprinodontiformes; family Cyprinodontidae; genus Cyprinodon; species Cyprinodon variegatus. The sequence continues at coordinate 185,722 of NW_015150710.1, forward strand.
TCCTCACAGAGGAAGAGGAGCGCTCCTGCTGCTGAAGGTCTCTTTTGGGCAGGGAGAGTATCCGCTCCAGGTCCTGAACACCAACAGAGTTTCATCAAAGCTGGGTAACGAATGAGGAGGAGGGGTTCCTGAAAACTCCTGCATCATACAGAAGATACTGAACTTTCTGCATCTGATTCTTTAACCAAAACCTTTGGAAAACAAGTTAGTAAACAGAACAGAAGGAAATCTTTAGTCAAAATGTTCTCCTTCCTGATTTTTTTCTCCTTCAGGTAAATCCTTCCAGACCTGCAGACAGGAGCCGATGAAAAG
>NW_015150710.1:186971-190827 GCF_000732505.1 Cyprinodon variegatus
GCAGCGAAGAGCGGGACCGAAAAAGACTGAACAAAGTGGTGAGAAAGGCCGTTTCTGTCCTCTCTGGACTCATTAGCTGAGAGGAAGGTGCTGTCCAAGCTTCCATCCATCATGGACGCCACCTTCCACCCTCTGCAGCAGACTGGAGAGGAGCTGAGCAGCTCCTTTACTCAAAGACTTGTGTAATAACATATCTTTTTTATATCTTTATATTTTTATATCGTTACTGTAAATAAGTCCCCTTAAATCTCTTCTTCTTTATGTTTACCAACACCTGTATATATCAGGATGCACTGCATATACTTAATGCACCTTTTCCTCTTTTGTAAACCTTCTGCTTGTTTTTAAGAATAAATTTCTCCATTGTGAGATCAATAAAGTTCTATTCTATTCTATTCTATTCTATTCTATTCTATTCTATTCTATTCTATTCTATTCTAATGCCAGCCAAGCAGTTCTCAACATGAATTGGTTTGTAACAGCAGCCATACTTATACACAGTGGGAACAGAGATCATTTAAATTCAAGCTTCTAGAAATTCAATTCAATTCAGTTTATTTCTATAGCAACCGATGTCATCTCACGGTGCTTTACAGAGACAATTCAATCAGATCATCAAGTCAAAAGATTCAAAGCTTTCCATCTAAGGAAAACCAGTTGATTGCATCGACTCACTGACTCGAATGCTATCCTTCACATCAAGCATGCTTGTAGCGACAGTGGAGAGAAAAAACTAGCCGGTACAGGGAAATACGCATAGTGTAGAGTGGATGTAGGTTTGTGGTACAACTGCAGGTACCAGGATAATAAAAGCGGACATATTTTACCATCAGATTTTGAAATTTTACGTTAATTTAGGTGTTAATAAACCGTTTCAGAGGAGTGATCCCAGCTCCCAGATCAGCTGCTCTTATTGGTTCCCCTCCAGAAACAGAAGAGGAGCAACTTCTTCTTCAACTATAAACAACAATCGAAATCTTCTCCATGCAACATTTCAAATAATGGCATTTTAAATAATAACACCGAAGTACAGCAATAATAATCGAGCATAACTTTCTGAATGTGATGGGCGCGGCCATTTTGATTTGCTTGATTCCCTCCTTCTTCGTCTTCTTCTTCTTGTGTTTTATGGCGGTTGGCAAACAACTTTTGGTGCATTACCGCCACCAACTGCTTGATTTCCTCCTTCGATACTGGCAGTAACACCGCAGATCGACACTAGGAGGCGACGAGTCGAGGAACCGAGATAGCGTGATGTGTAAACGGTCATCAGAACCGAGCTCGGCCTGGTTAACTGATCCGACCTCGGACCGGTCTCGGCATGGATCGGTTTTTCAAGGGTAGTGTAAATGGGGTATAAAAGCCTGTTTTATGATATGGTTTGTAAATCGGGACAAACCTAGATATTTGTAAAGTATGCGTTTTGAATCGCCGCTATATAAATAAACTGAATTGAAAATGGAAGTTGGTTAGTTGATTAATTAGCAAAGCAGAATGGCAACCATTTACATTGCATCTTGCTTGTTTTTTTGTTTGTTTTTTTAAGAGAAAATGTGATTTAACTTGGGGGCCTGTCCGCGATCTTTCTTCAATTTTTTTTTACATAGGTTAAAGATGAAGGAGTCGACATGAGACAAGACGACAAACAAGGAATGATGGTGCTTTTCTTAGTGCAGTTAACAATTTGAACTTCCGAGGTGTAAAATAGCCCTGCCACACTGTCCCTGCTACTGTAATAGTATTAAATATGGGATATTTTTCTGTTTTTAAAGTGCTTTAAGGGTTTTAAATGTCTCAGAGCAAAAGAGAAAATTTAAAGGGAACAGAATGATTTAACACTGCAGCAGTTTACTGAAAGAATATTATTTTTTTTATAAGTCATTAAAGGTTAATTTGCCTTGAATGGTTTTGTTAAATCTCTAATCTTGAAGGGTTTTCTGTGTACCAAGTAGCACAAATTGTTAGGTTTATTNAAACAAGGAATGATGGTGCTTTTCTTAGTGCAGTTAACAATTTGAACTTCCGAGGTGTAAAATAGCCCTGCCACACTGTCCCTGCTACTGTAATAGTATTAAATATGGGATATTTTTCTGTTTTTAAAGTGCTTTAAGGGTTTTAAATGTCTCAGAGCAAAAGAGAAAATTTAAAGGGAACAGAATGATTTAACACTGCAGCAGTTTACTGAAAGAATATTATTTTTTTTATAAGTCATTAAAGGTTAATTTGCCTTGAATGGTTTTGTTAAATCTCTAATCTTGAAGGGTTTTCTGTGTACCAAGTAGCACAAATTGTTAGGTTTATTTAATGATGATTATAAAAAATAACATGTGTTCATATGAAACATTGTAGAAATGAGATGCTTCACTCTGCCTTGAGATTCAGTCAAGAGGAGAGCATCGTGTCTTATGACCTGATCAACTTTCCTGTCAGAACAATACTCTCTTTTGTAACCATGTGTTATGTTCTGTTAATAAAAGACGACTGCAGGAGGGGGGTCGTTGAAAGAGTTGGAAGTTAGGTTGGGCTCTTTCCACTCCTGCAGGAGTTGTTTGAATCTCTTTCCCGTGTGGACTCAGTCTCTCTTTTACGAACCTACATTTTCGAACCTAACACAAATTATACACAACTTTGAAAAACTCCAAACATGAGGATGATAACATATAACATATTAAGTCCAGGAGATTTGGAGGCCCAGATGTTGCTATGAATATAAACGGAAAAAAAGGGAAGATCAAAAGCAAAAACATCAGGAAAGCAAATCAGCAGACAGTGAAGGAAAAACATATTTGCTTTTCAAAAATAGCTGTACCATTAGAATCTAATTTTCTAATCAAAAGTAAAAAAAAAAAAAAAAAAACCCAAAAAAAACCCACAAGGAAAATGTTGGATTAACTGCAAGGCGTCTGAATTCAGATAGTATTTGATAAATCAGAGCTTAACTAAACAGATTTACAGCTAATTTCATGCAGTCTGATTACGACCGTGTGAGGATTAATGTAAGAATCAAATTCTCCTACATTTAACTACTGAATCCAAACATCAGAAGGGTTTTCTACAGAGCATGTTGGTCCCAACTGGGCAGATTTGAAATCCATCTGAGCTTTAAGAACTCTCATAAATAGAGCTGGATGGTTAGATGCGTCAGTGGATTTACGCTATGTGTCGGGTTTTTTCATCCCCATTCACTCTCAATGAGAGCTAAAAGCAACAACCTCATAATAAACGATTTCCTGTCTGATCCGACACCAAACCGGACTCGGTGTGTTCAGGGCTTAGCTCCGAATTAACGTCTACATTAAGAAAACTAAAAATCAAATATACATCTAAAAATATCTCTTGATACACAATCAACAGTCTTCCAACAATGGAATTTCCCATTGGGAACCTATTAGCACTAAGTTGCTAACCGGTTAGCAAGATGCTTCCGACAAACCGGCCACAACCAAAGTTGATGCGAACCTTCCGCTACAGCAATCCCGCCCCCCCTGATAAACGACCAATCACATTCACTTTATTCACTCGTTTAAAGTCGGGAGAATTTGGAAATGCAACGTTTGGACGTTTCTCTACGACTTTAAAGGTATACTATGCAACCGGTGTTGATTTTTCAGCGAGGCTCCCCCCAGAGCGCGAAAGTAAAAGTGTACTGTCGTAAATATGCTCAGCTGTTCTCCTGGTTTCTCCGTCAAGCCAGGCGCGGTTGTTTTGAGCTTAGCAGACAGACGAACGCAGCTGGCGCGACAGAAGCAGCGAGTTTACATGCAAAGTCAATGGTTGACGCGCGTCAAGACGAAGCAAAAGGTCCCGCAGCGCGTTTTGAGCAGCAGGCGCAGCGCGTCTGAGCAGCTGAAGCAGC
>NW_015150710.1:195762-197782 GCF_000732505.1 Cyprinodon variegatus
CGATTCATCTGTAATATAAATTATCAAAAAACAAAAAAAAAACTGCCTGAAAAGAGCTGGGACCACTGTTTCCATGGTTACTGCTGGTAATACACTAACACGAAATTGAGTTTGAAATCCTGCGTAGCACGGATGGTGGGAGAACTTGCATGTATGTCAGGGGTTGACGTTAAGGATTTTTACCACTTGCCCTTTGGACAAGTGACTTTCACATTTCATTTGCCCAGAAACAATTTTTGTTTTTTAGCCTGCTAAGTAAAAAAAAAAAATGTGTCTGAATCGCTCCAATTCTCGGAAAAAAACCACGCCATCTGGCGGAAAATGGCGCCGGCAACGCTTCTGGGTCGTTTTCATCGAATGTCGGTGATTTCATAGTAATTTTGAGTGATAAATAATTTACTGTATGTACTACGATGGTGTTGAGGCAAATATGGCAGAATTTAAAAAATCTTGTATAAAAAGTTTGTGTATCCAGTTCCTGTTATTTTTATTATTTATTTTATTATTTTAGCTTTTCTTATTTTATTTCTAATAAAAACTCGTAAAAACATGAATTTTTAGGAAGAAGAACCTATAATGTTTATCCTCGGCTGCAGCCTGAATGCAGCATTTTCTGTCAGATCTTTGGAGTGGAAAAAAGGAAAATTATCTCACCACACTCCTGCACTGAGAGAAGAGACGTCTGTAGATCTCCAGGAAGGACTGGAAGTCGATGTCTGCAGAAAATATCATAGGAATGAGAAGAATGAACCAGTAAAAGGCTTTAGAACATTTGGGGAACATGGTCAGTTGGACAGATAGTTGAGCTTTTAAAGTCTCCTCTGGGGAACCCTGGACCGGCATTTCTGAAGAACCTGGACCGGCATTTTTAAGGAACCTGGACCGGCTTTTCTGAAGAACCTGGACCGGCATTTTTAAGGAACCTGGACCGGCNCAGCTTCTTTTCTATGATGTTTAATTTTCAGATCATCCATCCTCTAAAGAAAAACCTAAATAACCTTCCTGTCTGTCTCCATCTCATTTTTTGGACCATGATTTGATCAGGAAATGCTCTGGAAATGATTCCCTGTCCTGCAGACGCAGATGGACGTCAGTGTCTCTGTAGTAAACCCCTCTGTGCTTCCCAGTGGATGGCAGACAGGAAACATGGGAGAGCGGTGGATGTGAGAATGAGGCTGTAGAGATCCGGGTTAGTGAGCTCTGAGGCTGTTTATGGTGATCATGTTAGTATCCTCAGCTGTTTACCTGAGCTGCTGTCTGGCTCTTCTGACCTTTGAACCTGGGGATCTGTGTACAACACGGACAGCATCCATCAGAGCTGCAGACCAGGAGCTGCCGCCTCACAGACCAACAGCAGTTTCTGCTCTTTGATTCAAACTAACCAGAAACCTTCAAACTCCTCATGCTTTTTAGACCGTTAATCTTTTAATATGAAACTATGTTTAACAGATAGTAAATGAAAATTGAAAGATAAACTAAATTGAACTGTGCAGAAAAGAAGCCTTTATTGTGAGGATTTCTCCAGTTTTCCTACGTTCTGGTTCCATATCAAAGATAAACGGGAAGCTGTTTTGTTTCTGTTGGACGCTGTGAGCGGATCAACCCTGAATGGGATCAATGCTGTTAGTTTTTCTTTCTCTCTCTTAAGATTCTTCAAGGTTAGAATGAGAAAAAGCTGCCACCCACCTTACTGGCAGGCGGAGAGCCCGGTTTGTCTTCAGGTTTCTGGGACTGAGCTCCAGTTTCATCCGAATCCCCAACAACCTGCAAACGGCGCAGACCAACCGATCAGAGGATTTCTTTTATATCAAATATCTTTGTTTCTGAATCATCATAAAGTTATAAACATTTCTATGAGGATCTGAGGTTTGGGGAGATTAAAGTTTAAGTCACATAAAACTGAGCGATTCATCTGTAATATAAATTATCAAAAAACAAAAAAAAACTGCCTGAAAAGTGCTGGGACCTCTGTTTCCATGGTTACTGCTGGTAATACACTAACACGAAATTGAGTTTGAAA
>NW_015150710.1:198282-199558 GCF_000732505.1 Cyprinodon variegatus
CTGGACCGGCTTTTCTGTGGGTCTCAGCAGAACTCGCAAATAAAACATTGCCTCTAAAAGCGCCGAAGAACCAAATCATACAGGGAACCAGAACTCTGCTCCCCTCTGACTCACCGCTGCCTGCAGCTCTGAGCTCATCGTCCACAAATGTCTCCAACATGTTCCTACAAACACAAGCAGCAGATGCTGATCTGACCAGTGAAACCAGTAGGAGGTGTGAAGGAGAACATTCCTACTTGTTCAGGCCGGGCAGTAGATCCCTGAAGACAGACTTCAGGTCGTCTTTTCTCACTGAGCCCCGCTGATCCTGCAGCACAGAGAACGGGTCAGAACGCCGTCGGGTCGGACAGAGCCGGCGTTGAACCGAAGCACTCACCTTGTCGTGAGAGTCGAAGGCCTTCCGAGCGGTTCGGATCTGTTTCTGGGAGAGTTCCTGCAGAGCAAACAGAAAGAACGGTCAGAACCGAGAAGTCTGGGACAACGGGGACAGATGAAAGTCCTGCAGAACCACTGAAACCACTGGATCTATGGATCCAGAACCTTCCAATGATTAAAACATATTTTGTTTTTCTTTGCAGAAGGACAGAAAATCAGGCTCGATGTTCTGAAACCTCCCAGAACCCGACCTTCAGCTCACCCTCAGGACGGGTCCACTTCTGTCTCCCTGCCAACACAAACGCAGATGTTATTGGTTGGTTTTCTGAAGCAGCAGAACAGAACCAGAACTGGACCGGTGGGTCTGACCTCATTGATGACGGACGGCTCGTCTTTCTGTCGGCTCCTCCGGACCAGCTCCAGGAGAACCGGCGAGTTTCTGTTCAGCTCCGACTCGGACAGACCCAGCTCCCTGCAGACCAGGTCCCGGCCGTCCAAACCGTTCAGCTGCAGGAGGACAGACAGACCCGACCTGACGTCAAGGTTCTGAACAAACACGCTGTAGGAGCAACTTCTACTTCGATAATTTCAATACATTTAGAATAGAATCGGTTCTGTTTGACCCGATGAGTTCAGTTCTAGGAAACAAGAACGACTCCAACTAATCCGAGCTCCTCAGAGAAAAACCGATCCGTTAATCAAGCAGAGGTCCGCTCGGATCAGCCGGGTCAGAACCTACCGAGTTGATCTCTGGCTGGAAGACGGCGAGGCTGAAGTCCAGACTGAAGACCTGCAGGAAGTCCAGGATGAGACTGGCCACCAGGCGTCCTGCAGGGACAGGAACCAGATCAGAACCAGAACATCAGGAACCGGATCAGAACATCAGGAACCGGATCAGAAC
>NW_015150710.1:201098-202213 GCF_000732505.1 Cyprinodon variegatus
CAGAACATCAGGAACTGGATCAGAACCAGAACACCAGGAACTGGACCAGAACATCAGGAACTGGATCAGAACCAGAACACCAGGAACTGGACCAGAACATCAGGAACCAAATCAGAACCAGAACACCAGAAACCAGACCAGAACACCAGGAACTGGACCAGAACACCAGGGACCTGATCAGAACTTTGGGAACCAGAATATCAGGAACCTGATTACAGAAACCGGAACAGAAGACCAGCAACCAGATGTGAACATCAGGAACCGGACCAGAACTTTGGGAACCACATCAGAACATCATGAACAAGACCAGAACTTTGGGAACTGGACCAGAATCAGGAACCTGATCAGAATATCAGGAACCGGATTAGAACTCTGAAAACTGGACCAGAACATCAGGAACCAGATCAGAACAGCTCCTCCTCAAGTTTGTTCAAACTGCTGAAATGATCTAGAACCTAAAGTTCAAAGGTTCTAAAACAAACTGCAGTGTGAAGCTGCACCAGCGCCCCCCTGTGGCCTTAAAGCAACACTGCAACCCTGATTTCTCTGCTCCTTCTTGGAACTGAACTGATCTCAGTCTGCTGTCCTCCACCTGGTCGGAGTCTTTCCCAGGATGAAGGTCTGCAGCTGAGCCTGTGAACGAAGCAGAGGGACGAACTCACCGTCTTTGGTGCTGAGACATTTCTTCAGGTTCTCATTAATGAGCGGCGTTTTATTCTGTAAGAAGATAAAGGAGAACTTTAGCTGATGATAACAGCAGGGGTGGATGGAATCATGAAGAAGCTTCACCTCCAGTCGGTCCTGGTCCTCCATGGCCAGAAACACGGCTGCCCTCATCTCCGCCTGGCAGAACAGACAAACCAAAGCAGGACAACATCAGGATATTAGCAGAGGGACGTTTATTTGCTGCAGCTTGAACTCCTCCTCAGTCACATTCTAGAAACTCAGGCAGGTCAGTCAGACGCTAACCCTGTCCAGCTTTTTATCTCGCCATTAAAAGTGATTTCTCTCCATTCTACGACGGTTTTTTCAACTGTTGATGACCCTGCCTTTGGCTGTGACTCCATCCTGGAGAGAAATATCAGCTGTGCTGCTGCCATCAACACCTTTGTTTC
>NW_015150710.1:203776-204457 GCF_000732505.1 Cyprinodon variegatus
GAAAGTGACCTGAGATGACATGATGTGAATTGGTGCTATAGAAAAAAACTGAAATTGAATTGAATTTGGAACTGGTATTAATTTATCAGTATAATTTGCCCAACATTAGCTGCACATGGATGAAGTTTATTATTAAACCAAAGCTCTGGTTCGATTTTACCCTTAAATGAACAAAATCAACCTGAACATGTTGACTTCATCTCACCACAGAGTCTAAAGCAGATAATAGATTATATAAATAGCTTTGGAATTATAACCACCGACCACACAGTAATATAAAAATAAAAAAATACCAAATTAAAACTCCAGAAAAGTTGTCTTATTCCTTTAAAACGTGACAGGTTTTACCGGCAGATCCTGCTTCCTCATAGTTAAAGCAGTCAAACAGCCTCATCAGTAGCTTAGCATCCCGGTGCTAGCTGCTAACCTGTAACCGGAAACTCTTCGCTTCTGTTTTAAGTTCCGTTTTCTGACCTTCAGCTTGTTCAGAACTCCGCTGTTCTCCAGGTTCTGGATGAGCAGGTCTCTCAGCTCGGTGTCGTCCTCCGCAGCAGACATGTTCACCTAGATCTGTTAGCCGCTGCTGTCAGGACAACAGACCAAAACAAACTATCCGGAAGTGCCTCTTCTTCTTCTTCTCTTGTTGTTTAATGGCGGGTGGCAAACATTTGTTCGGTGCGC
>NW_015150710.1:208216-209097 GCF_000732505.1 Cyprinodon variegatus
GAATCCTATAAAACAATCTTCCTCTCCTTTCTTCTTCCCTTTGTTTTTGCCACCTTTCCTTCATCCTTTGTTTAATGATACTTTTAATTTAATCATCATATCAATGGTTTTATTTTGTGATGCTTCCTCAGCAATCTTGTCTGTAATTTCATTTCCATTAATCCCTATATGTGCTGGAACCAAAATAAATATAACACCTATAAAACTTGCTGTATTTCAATAAAAATGTCTAATCTACTCTCCGAAAAAATATTTTGCAAACTAAAGCTGAACTCTAATTTGAACATATAATTAATCTTAATGGTCTCCCTTCCTCTATCCACTGAAATGTTAATAATATTGCTAATAATTCTCCTGTTTAAACTGATAATTAATTATTTTCCAATCTACTTTATATCCGGAAGTGCTGCTGACGCTGCTGCTTCTTCCTGTGTTTACCGCCCCCTGCTGGACGACAGCACGATTTGCACCACAATGGACACAGAATGCATTTAGGATGTTTTGAGCACAATACAGCTGTTTAAACTTTAATATAATGTCTGTTGATTTATTAATCAAGGATAACATTTAAAATCTATTTTTTCTGAGTAGTCAAAGACAGCTGGATGATAATAATAGCCTTCTTTGCCTTTTTGATTGATTAATTGTTTGTTGTTATATCACCATAGAACAAACCAACTGTTTATTAACATCATTTAGAATATTAAGTGAGATTGAGATTGTTACATAAAATGACATATAACAACCAAAAAAGTAAAAAAATATATAAAAAAACAGAACAGAATCAGCTTTATTAGCCAAATTTAAGCAGACATTCTATTCAATTCTATTCAGTTTATTTCTATAGCTCCAATTCACATCATGTCATCTCAGGTCACTTT
>NW_015150710.1:213842-214781 GCF_000732505.1 Cyprinodon variegatus
CATAGAAGCATAGATCTTAGAAAGACTAGATCTTTATTTGGAACTTAAACTGTGATGTTGGGAAAAAAAATTAAAAAGAAAAAGCTACAGGCTCTGAAACATGAAAATAAATTAAAGGAAAATAAACTAATTTGTCTGAATGACTCATGAAGAGAAATCTATGAATGAAACAACAAGCTGGCTGCTTTTAACTGTTCAGTAAAGCTGAGAGGAAAGGGTCACTGATGGGGAGGAGAAAGTAAAGCACTGGATGGGAGGAGGGGGAGTCAGACAAACGGGGTGAGGAGGAGGAGGAGGAGGAGGAGGAGGAGCAGGAAGAAGCTAAAGGCAGAGCAGCAGAGGAGCCTCCCGGTGGATCACGGAGCCGCTGCGGCCGGAACCCCAAGCTGCACCCGCGGAGCTATGGCCGAAGAAAGCATCCGATCCACGGCTTGCACCGGCTCCAGCCTCCTGCAGCCGGTCAGCGAGATGACCAACCTGCCGCTGGATCAGGTAGGACCCGGACCAGGCTATCTGTCCATGCATCCTCCCGGGGGCCGAGCCTCCGAGCCGCCGGGCGGGGATCGGGCTCCAACAGGCGCCGCTTGGTAACAAAGGAGGCTTAACCAGGCGGAGAGACGGTCCCGCACAGAGAGGGAGGCCTCCAGCTGCGGGAGGAGGCGGTTTGAAACCATGATGAGGGTCTGAGGAGGATGAGAGGATCCAGCATCTCATCAGATTATCTCTGAGATTAGAAGATGACCCCATCAGGCTGCAGGTTCCATCAATAACAGGAACAGTTTTCAGTTAATTCAATCATTTCTGCAACTTTGGACTCTAAACAGGGGCGGATTTACGACATTTGGGGCCCTGGGCAAAGACAGACAGGGGCCCCTCTGAACTGAGAAAACGGCACATAAAAACAGGGCTTTTATTAGGTTTATTTCCAAAAATGATCTC
>NW_015150710.1:214791-215290 GCF_000732505.1 Cyprinodon variegatus
TATATTATATATATATAGGGCCCAAAAACATGAATGTTTTTAAAAGAAATAACGAATAACAGCCGATAAATCCTGCATCCCTAGAAGAACAATTTCTATTCCATCCATCCAGAAAAATATGGATATGCTTTATTTTAAATATAGCATAGCAGATATATTTTATTGCATGTTGCATATCCCAGTAAATCTGTTTCCGCTTTAAATCTGCAGCTCTCCCTGCTTCTCTTTGTGATGCTAGAAACAACATTTCTAGATCTGTAGAAGCTCTGATTCTGTCTGTTCAATAAGAAAACATTTTAACCGTTAACTGATGGTCCTCTGAGCAGCCCAGCTTTTTTAACTAGGAAAGAAAAAAATTTAAACTATATTTTCTTAAGCTTATTGCATTATAATACTAACCTTTTGCCATTTTTAGCTGAAAAAGATCAGTATATCTAACCAACAGTTTTTTCTGTGGCATCTCTAATTTTTTTTTTTTTAACCAACCCGTCTCCTTTCT
>NW_015150710.1:220448-221731 GCF_000732505.1 Cyprinodon variegatus
TTAACATTTTCTGTCTACGCCTCTGTCTCCTGGACCTGATCACATAAAAATTTTCATCTTTAAAGTTTTAGCAAAATCAATATGGAAAACTTCACCAATTAAGATATTTTAGGAGCTAAATATTCAGATTTATTTCATAATATTCCCCTTTTTCATTTGTGTGTTTACTATTCCGTTTTAATGCTATAAATAGAACCTGTAATTATATTGGGTTAGGTTTAGGGAAATTTGACCTCTGCTTGTTTGTTCACAGCAGCTGTTTGTTCCATACTAACAGGAACAATCCCATCATCAATACTGGGTTTGCTTCTGATATTAACATTTGAAAAAAATGGTCTTTCCTCTGAGCATACAGAACTGTGCCAAACTCTTCATTAGATTATTGCTGCTTTTTAGTCCCTCTGACTCTAAGGGGCTACAAAATATTCCCACCTATGCAGCGTTGCATCATGCTATTATTTAAACTATGTAACAGTAAATTATGTGCCACAAAATCTCCAAAATGCAATGACTTAATTAACGTATTCAGTAGTTTCAGGCAAAGTTCAACATCTTCCCTTTCATATTTAATCCATGTTTTTGCACTGGGTCTTAAACGAGTGGACTAATTGTGATTCATTGATTATTGAAACAATTATCAATTAATTTAGTAATGATTAATCATTAAATGGAGTATAGAGACTGTAAAATTGTAATAAGATATAAACATTTTGTATTTACAATGAAAAAAGGTTTTCATCTGTCAATCTGCTCTATTCAGAACTCCTCAAGTGGAAAAGTTAGCCCTGGCTGCTGCAGACAGGCTAACTTTATCCCTGGCTGCTGCAGACGGGCTAACTTTATCCCTGGCTGCTGCAGACGGGCTAACTTTATCCCTGGCTGCTGCAGGCGGGCTAACGTTAGCCCCTGCTGCTGCAGGCGGGCTAACATTAGCCCCGGCTGCTGCAGACGGGATAACGTTAGCCCTGGCTGCTACAGACGGGCTAACGTTAGCCCCTGCTGCTGCAGGCGGGCTAACATTAGCCCCGGCTGCTGCCGACGGGCTAACATTAGCCCCGGCTGCTGCAGGCGGGCTAACGTTAGCCCTGGGTGCTGCAGGCAGGCTAACGTTAGCCCTGGCTGCTGCAGATGGGCTAACGTTAGCCCTGGCTGCTGCAGATCGGCTAATGTTAGCCCCAGGTGCTGCAGACGGGCTAACGTTAGCCCTGGCTGCTGCAGATCGGCTAATGTTAGCCCCAGGTGCTGCAGACGGGCTAACGTTAGCCCCGGCTGATGCAGGCGGG
>NW_015150710.1:224579-226658 GCF_000732505.1 Cyprinodon variegatus
AGCAATATTTCATTAGAAAATGGTTACTGTATTATGTTGCAGAATGTTGCTGCCTGCATCCTCACTAAAACTAACAAAGTAGAGAACATCCCCCCAGCTCTAAAGTCCTTCCACTGGCTCCCTGTAACTCGGAGAGTAGACTCTACTTCTCTTGGTCTATAAATCAGTAAATGGTTTAACTTCAAATTCGTACATTAAAGACTTCATAACAGTGGATCAAACAACCTGACCTCTCAAAACTTCTGGATCAAGTCTACATCTATTTTTCATATTTTCCTGCCTGTTTCCAGCTCTATGTTATCTAGATAAAGTTTGCTGACTTGTTTATGCTGAATATAGACGTGTTCTTACTTCCAGTGAAGTAGAAATGCGAACGTTTTTTATACATCTGAGTTGGACTCATTTGGGGTTATGACTCCAACAGCTGAACAAACCTCCTCTAACCCACGAAGGTCGGCCGCCCGCTGTGGCACAGAGAAACAACCAGAACTGGACTCCAAGCTTAAAAACATAAATTCATCCTCTGCTCTGTCAGTACTAAATACGTTTCATTCCTGATAGAAACCAAAGCCATTGATCACAACTGATTTAAACTTTTTCATATAGCGAGAAATGAAGGTCTCACGGGTCGGTTTTCTCCCTGTAGGGAAGGTGATCCAGGAGGTAAATTGGACTCTGCAGCCTTTGAAAGGTTTTATGGGTCTTTAATGTAATCAAGTGACACTGCTGTTGGTTTAAATGGGATCCTGAGAGGTTCTCCATAAAAGAAGCAGAGCTGGAGGAGCAGCTCAGCTCCTCTTCTTCCTCCTTCTGATGGTCTGACTCACCCTGACGCCAATTTTCCCTCTGCTCCGTCTGCAGGTGAACTTTGTGGTGTGTCAGCTTTGCGCTCTGATCTCGGCCTTCTGGTTTCGTCTCTTCCTCCATCCCAGTAAAACCAGTCCTTTCATCAGACATGTGGTGGCGACCGTGCTGGGGCTCTACTTTGCCACGTTCTGCTTCGGCTGGTAAGACGATGAACCAGAAACCCTCATGAACCCCGTTTTTTTCAGTTTTTTTTCATCTGCATGCAGTGTCGGGCAGATTTTGGGCAAGAGGGGCAGCAATTAAAGCAGAAAGGAAAACATAAAACTTAAAAAGACTAGATTCATGTTTAAATCCAAAGCTGAAAAAGTTAGCTTCTAGTAGCATAAGATCCCATTTCGGATACAGATAGAGAAAAAGGGGTCCCTATGTCCTCCAGCAGTCTAAGCCTATAGCAGCAGAACTATAGAGATAGCTCAGGATAACCTGAGCCACTCTAACTAAAAACACAGACAAATGATAAAACAGAAAGGATTTAAATGCATTTATTTTCTCAGGAAATATATTATTAACCTTTAGCACATTATAGTTTAGAACATTTACTATTTTTAGTGAGGGAAAAACTTAATTTAGATCTATTAAAATCTGGTTGCACAAATGACCTGATGGTACGGATCGTGCTGCCGGGACGGATCGGGTAGTGACAGTTCAAATATCCGTATATTTTGATTAAAAAAAAATAATAATTTCTAAACACTAATAAAAGTGAGACTCTAACCTGCAATAGTCATGGGGAAACTAAAACACAGTTTTTAACCTCAAACAACTGAGTAGGAAACAAACATTTATCAATATTTAGACAAATAAATAATTCAAATCTTGGTCTAGATTTCCAAATCTGGGAAAGTCTAAATCAATAACTTTTTTTTCCCAATCTTGTTTGAATTTAATAACTGTTTAATTTCCCATATGCCTTTCACTAACTTATATTAATGTGGTACAAACATGTAAAATCATAAATGCTTGTTATAAATTTACAGTATTCATCCTCAAAAGTTAGTTTTTCCACCCATGTCTAATTTATTCTCACAAGCTATGATGAGCATTTACTGAAAACGTGTGAGCGTCAAGAAAATTATTTCATCATTGTTATTTTGGACGAAAGCAACACTGATCTGTTTGAGTTTCTTAATGATTTTATTTCGCTGTTATAACTAAAATATTTTTACTCATGACTACATATAATAATCATAAAGCGTTCATATTTAAATTGTT
>NW_015150710.1:228539-229681 GCF_000732505.1 Cyprinodon variegatus
AAGCCAGTTAGAATTTGGTGTAGATTTCTTTCTTCTCCTGCCTGTTGAAGCGGCGTATGGAGGACCAGCTCTACCATATTTAAAAATATATGCATAAATAAATAAATGCTCAATAAATAAGCATACAATTAATTGCCTCAAAAAAATACAATAAACTAATAAATGTAGGAAGAAATTAAATCATACAGTGAGACATACTTTTATTTAGCTTCTTTATTTACTCGCCTTTGTAATAATTAGCTTATTTATTTATTGGCCGGGATAATCTTCAGCTTTATTTATTAGTAACTTTATTTATGTGCATGTTATAATTTTTTTTGTTTTGTTTATTCTTCCTTTGTATTTTTTTACCCTATTCATTTCTTCAATGCTATTTATTTATGCAAAAGAGGAGGGGGCGTGTCTTAGAGGGTCAACTTCTGCCCATTGGTTGGTTAGCATTTAATAAAACATTTATTTATTTATTGTATTTTTTCAGGCAATTAATTATATGCTTATTTATTTATTGAGCATTTATTTATTTCTGTATTTATATTTTAATATGGTAGAGCTGGTCCTCCATAGAACCGTGTCTCAATGCTAAAATGATAACAAACAAGATAGAAAAATCTTCAAATCTACCCCCTGGAGCGACCCCGTTTCAACCAGCCCACAGCATGATGCTGCCGAAAAAGGCCAACAAACTGTGATCAAGCCATTTTAGTTTTTAAGTTTTTGTTTTGGGGGATCGCTACTTTTTTTTTAATAATTAAGATTTTAGTAAAAGCTAAAGCAGATAATCTGATCACTCGTTATCTGTTTATTTATCTATGAGGACTTCCTGTAGGTTTGACCCTTCAATTACTGTTGATTATAAAAACAATGAAATCTTTCTCAAGGAAGAAATGCCTCCATCGGTTAGTGTTTAAATCCCTGCATCCTCTTTCTGCAGGTATGCGCTTCACTTCCTGCTCCAGAGTGGACTCACCTACGGCATCATGATCCTGACTGGAGTGGAGCACATGCACAAGTGAGTGTTAGCGATTAAACCTGTCAGAGGCATCAGTAGCTAATAAATAAAGCTCAGTCTTATCCATTCAAACTCTAATCAGGTAATTCTTCTTCATCAATCCTAATTCTAAAACCAATTCAGAATCTACAAG
>NW_015150710.1:230716-232506 GCF_000732505.1 Cyprinodon variegatus
ACACTGACTGTAGCACATTCACTAAAACGTGCAAGTACAACTGTATTAATTGTATTTATTAGAATTCTTCTGTCCACCAAAACCATCAATTTTGAGGCATCCATGTATAAGAAATATGAAAACATTAAGAATATGTTTAAAACGTTCCTTATTGTTCATATTTAATCAATAGGTGTGAGTTTAGGGCGATGCGCTACGGGGAGGTATAGTTTTAACTCATTCATTGCTAGCATGTAGCCTAGCTTACTTTTGATTAGCCAATAGAAGCAATACTGATTTACTGATAAAAAGTCTATTTTACAAAATCAATACTCTAAATGAATATTTGAGAGGTGAGTGAAATTATTAGATTTGCTTGCATATAGAGTCATGGGTACCTGTTGATGGCATTAAAGTTATTTCTAAGAGCATTAAAAGAGCATTAAATTAGAGTTACTCATTCCTGTATAAACCCTGTAATAAAACCAGAGACTTGCAATTCTGTGTCATGAGTCTGGAAAGTCTGAGGTGAAGCTACTGGATGCTAAAATGTTGGGAAAGCATTGATTTAAACAGAATCATTAAAGTATTGTTGGTCTGACTCTCCTCTGACTGCAGGTACTGCCTCATAGTAGCTCTCGGTTACCTGAGTCTGTGCCAGATCACCCGGGTCTACGTGTTTGACTACGGCATGTACTCTGCTGACTTCACTGGGTATAACCATCTTGTCTGTCTATCAGTTAAAAAATCTTGAGTCGGTGAGTTACTGATGTGCTGCTTTTCTTTCTTTTCCAGTCCCATGATGGTCATAACTCAGAAGATCACAAGCCTGGCCTTTGAAATCCATGATGGTGAGCTGCTGCTGCGGTAGTTTAGCAACACTGGGCGGAACGGGTTCAAAAGGTCTCTGTTGTTTTGGCAGGAATGGCTCGGAGGGAAGAACAGCTGACCCCGGGACAGAAGATTTTAGCCATAAGGTTGCTTTTTCTTAACCTCATTGTATTTAAAGTTGAGTTTAAAGCAGTTGGCCTCTGCAGGTCGGAGTTGGAGTACTGATGTGTTTGGTTGTTCCTTTAGGCGCATCCCAAGTCTCCTGGAGTATTTTAGCTACAACTGTAACTTCATGGGGATTCTGGCCGGTCCAACCTGCTCCTACAACGACTACATCGCCTTCATCGAGGGGGAACCGCCTCGCCACAGGGAACAGGAAGCTGATAGGCAGTCCAGGAGCAGGCTAAGGCAACCTGAACCATCACCCAATGTAAGTCATGTGACTTTGAAGTAATTTCCGACTAAACTATCAGCATTTAAACCAGCGTGTAAAGCGGAGTACCTTCTGGGTTTATGTCATAAGACTTTTAAAGGCTCTGCTTAATATGTCTAACCCTGACTTTAAGGGATAAAACCGTCTATTTAGGATCCTTGTGGCTAGTACCTCGTACCTCTTTGCACCAGTGGCACTTCTAGCACTTTCTTGATTCCATACTGGACTGGGATTTTAGCATGGGCTCCTGGATGGCATAGCCTGTCCACATTTCTGCTTTATAGTGGTGGTATATGCCTAATCAACGTCTAGTTGTTGAGACTTCAATCTTCAGTTTTCCCAGCCTATGGGGGCGTCCACCATGTTGGACTGTCAGGTCTGCAGATCTCTACATTCCCAGGGGTATTTGCAGCGTTTTCTCTGCCAATGGGAAAGAACCCCAGCAGTCTGTTTGGGTTGGTTCTTCATTATTGGGTTGTTGCTGGTCTTGTTCTTGGAAGATTTCTCTTTGTAATACAACTACAGTAGCAGCTATTCAAAATGGCCC
>NW_015150710.1:233135-235801 GCF_000732505.1 Cyprinodon variegatus
CTGTACAAATTAGAACGTGCTAACAACAAAATCATGCAAAAATCATCAATTGAAATCAAATTTATTAACCAATGGTGATTTGGATGTGGACTTGGACACAAATCAAAGTGGACATACACTACAGGCTGATCCAACTTCCATGTAACGTCTTTAAAATAGGTCAAGATGAGGCTCAGTATTGTGTGTGGCCTCCACGCACCTGTATGTCCTCCCTACAATGCCTGGGCACGATCCTAATGAGGTGGCGGATGGTCTCCTCCAAGACCTGGACTAAGGCATTGGATCAAGACATAATGTCCCAGATGTGCTCAAACGGTTTCAGGTCTGGGCAACGGGCGGGGCCAATCCATTGCTTCAATAATCTTGCAAGACCCGCTGACACACTCCAGCCACTTGAGGTCTAGGATTGTCCTGCGTTAGGAGGAATGCAGGACCAACCGCACCAGCATGTGGTCACACATGAGGTTACAAGGATCTCATCTCGGTACCCAATGGCAGTCATGCTACCTCTGCAGAGCACATGGATGCCTGTGTTCATTGTGAACCTGCTTTCATCTGTGAAGACAACAGAGCGCCAGTGGTGAATTTGCGAATTCGGCGAATGCCGAACGTGCTGCACAACTTTGGGCTGTAAGCACAACCCCCATCTATGAATGTCGGGCCCTCATACCATCCTCATGGAGTCGGTTTCTAAAGGGCTGGTTATCCTCCCGCAGCAGTGTGTCGCAGTGAGCTTGTAACAGATATCTTTTATTTATGCCTAATATCGAAGCGTGGTCTGCGCTATGTTATTCCACGCCACAACGCAAGAGGGACAATCAGGAACTAGCTGTGGAACTAGATACGGCTGAGGCGGCGAGGAAGTGGGGACAAGTTTGCTCGACATCGGAGGGACATGAGAGCGAAAATATGGTGGAAAAAGGGTTTCAGCGTTCTCACGCTCCTCGCTCTTCTACCTGGTCCAACTTCACGAGTCGTTTTCCACAATGGCGGTCATACAAACAAAACAAGCCGTTAAGGTACGAAACAAGAAATATGCATAGTGTACAGCGGATGTAGCAGAGGCCTCCTGTCTGCGGTCGCGTACAATTTTTGAGAGTTGCAGCGGAGCGTCAGCGACAGGGGCAGAGGCACATTTGCATCTACTGCAACACACACACAAACGACCTAATTTCTGAGTATAAACCAGCCGTAAGCCTTTATGCACACACATTTGTGGCCTGCTGGAGGTAATTTTTTAGGGCTCTGGCAGTGCTCCTCCTGTTCCTCCTTGCACAAAGGCGGAGGTAGCGCTCTGGTAGCCCCTCCAGCCTCTAGACACTACAGACAAAGCAAACGTTCTATGGCATTGATGTGCCATTCTGGATGAGCTGCACTATCTGAGCCAGTGGTGTGGGTTGTAGAGTCCGTGTCATGCTACCACGAGTATGAAAGCACCACCGACATTCAAAAGTGACCAAAACATCAGCCAGTAAACCTAGGTAGTTGGAAGTGGCCTGTCGTCCCCACCTGCACAACCACTCCTATATTGAGTGTCCTGTTAATTGGCAGTAATTTCCACCTGTTTTCTATTCCCTTTGCACAACAGCATGGGAAATTGATTATCAGTCAGTGTTGCTTCATTAGAAGATGGTTTGATTGCTACAGAAGTGATTTGATTTGATTGTTGTTTACGTGTTTCCTTTGTTTTTTTGAGCAGTGTAGTTTTCCTTTAATATTCCATCAGCAACCAGGGAGTGATAGAAATATAATACTGGATTATAAATACGGACACAAGGTGGTTTTTCTGTCTGCAAGCAGAATCTAAACCAGAACAAATGCGTTTCTCCTCAGATGGAGGTGGTCCGTAAAGTGGCCACCTCCTTCTTCTGCCTCCTGGTATTCCTGTCAGTGTGTAAAGTATTCCCTGTGGAGCGGAACATCGATGACGATTTCATCGCCAGCACCCCGTTCTATGCTCAGGTGGTCTACCTGTATCTCTCCATGCTGACCACCCGACCCAAGTATTACTTTGTTTGGACGCTTGGTGGGTGACTGGAACCTTGATTTGAGTTCAGATTTACTAAACCTCTTTATGTCATTGGACTGTTTGCTCATTTCATCCTGAGGTTGTCTCCCTTTACAGCTGATGCCATCAACAATGCCGCTGGCTTTGGTTTCAATGGCTACGACGATAATGGCGCCCCTCGCTGGGACCTGATCTCCAACCTTCGGATATTAAACATTGAGGTCAGGATCATTAGCAGATAATAGATCGTACAGATTAGCAGCTAGACTAATTAGACTCAATTTTGTTTTAGTTTGCCACCAGTTTCAAAGTTTTCCTGGACAACTGGAACATTCAGACGGTCCTCTGGCTTAAAAGGTCTGTCTGCAGAGCGGGGGCTTATTAAGGATGTTTTTGAAATGAAACATGTTTCTTTAACCATGCGCTGCTCTTTATCTGTTGGAAAACAGGGTGTGTTATGAGCGATGTCCTTACCATCCAACAGCAGCCACATTCATCCTGTCCGCCATGTGGCATGGAGCCTATCCAGGATACTACCTGACCTTCCTGACCGGCATCGTTGTAACTCTGGCAGCGAGAGCGGTGAGTGAGGAGATGGATGGATGGATGGATGGATGGATGGATGGATGGATGGATGGATGGATGGATGGATGGATGG
>NW_015150710.1:238548-242133 GCF_000732505.1 Cyprinodon variegatus
GATGGATGATGGATGATGGATGGATGATGGATGGATGGATGGATGTTGATAAATTAAACAGAATTAATGGTAATTACAACATTATTAAAACACATTGTTGATACTGTTTTGTTGACTTTTTATTGTGCATATTTCTTTACTAATATTTTATTAATTGTCTTTTGATATTTTTTTTATTTTGCAGTCAACATTTTTTTATTTGACTGTTAATATTTTATCGTATATATATATATATATATATATATATATATATATTTTTTTTATAATACCCAATTAGCTCTGTAGCTGAGTAACAGTCTGTGTTTTTTTTTCCTCACAGGTGAGACACAAAGTTCGGCCGCACTTCCTGCATTCTGCGGCGCACAAACTGCTGTATGATGTCATAACGTGGGCGGCCACTCAGATCGCTATCTGCTACACGGTGGTGCCTTTTGTCCTGCTTTCTGTGGGCCCGTCGTTAAAGTTTTACAGGTCAGTAAACTGCCTCATATCTGTTTTAATCCTAGCTGTGGATTATAAATCAGCAGACATTAAGGAACTTCTTCTTCAAATGCTCCGTTTTTTCCCCGCCCTGCTTCTTGCAGATCGTGGTACTTCAGCCTCCACCTCATGTGCATCCTCCTGGCTGTAGCTCTGCCAGTCAAACCCAGACATCTGCGCCTCAAAGAGCAACAGAGAAGCTGCTCCCAGGATCCAGGCCTGAAACCCCCGGAGGCTGCAGACACCGCCTACTGTCACAAAGAGAAAACCTCATGAGGCGCGCGGGGGCGGCGGAAATCTTTGTAAATTTCTATGGACAATATGTGGGAGGATGAGACCGAAGGGACAGAGTGATGCTCCTCCTGGACTAGGTACTAAAAAAAATATCCAAACCTGATTCATTTGGATTCAGTGGAAGATATAAGTGATTCTAGGTTTGATTTCTGTTTGTGTTTTTAAAGGAACCATGACTGCCAGAAATGACAGGATACTGACTCAAAAACCTGCCATGTTTAGGAATCTTAATACATCGTATGAGTTTACATTGGAGAGCTGGGTGGGATCAGAAACCTGTAGATTAAACTGGAAACTGGATGATGTTTAAAAAGAAGTCAGAGCGATAAAAGAAAAGATTTTAAATATTTTAAAGAAGTTCGCTTTGGGAAAAAAAGTGCCAATGTTTCTTCACTCAGTCACCTTATTTATTCTAAGAAAAAAAGAAAAGCGCTGCTTTGCAGGAGGTCTATTAACCGTCTGGATGCGTTTACATTTGTTCCTTTCGTTTATATGTGTTTCATTGAGAAGAAGGCATGGTTTGATAAAGAGCTTCACAAAACCTTCAGAAATCAGTAGAAAATAAACAGGATGGAGCAGATTTCCTTTTAAAGGCATATTTCATGCTTTTTTTTCCTCCCCATTTTCTATTCTAACCGGGTTTGGGTTTGTAGGTGGAGATATTTCATTCCCCCACAGCACACTGTTCTACCCTTATGCTACGTTCAGACCGCAAGCAGAGGAAGCAGCTAGTTTATATGCAAAGTCAATGGTTGACGTGCATAAAGGTGCAGCAAAAGGTCTCGCAGATTGTGTTGAGCAGCAGGAGCAGCATCTCATCAGCTTCTGAGCATCTGAAGCACATGACAGCTGCTGGAGTTGGAAAAATTGAACTTTAGCTGCTGGACGCGCCACATCGACCAATCAGAGAAGCTGATCTGGGAGCTGGCAGGGAGTCAGACACAGCACTGCTGATGCAGAGCGCTATGATCACTCCTCTGAAACCGTTTATTAACGCCTAAATTAACTTAAAATGTTGAAACTTGCCTGCAAAATATGTTCGATTTTATTATCCTGCTGCCTGCAGTTTGTTCCACATACCTGAAAAATGCTAACATCTACTTCCAGCCGCCACCAGCAGAAGGGGAAAACCCCCAAGAGGCGACCGGGTCTGAGGCAGCTGCTGCTGGAGATTCCCAGCGACAGCGCACCGCCGTTATGTGGGGGTCTGAGCGGCCCCCACAGAAAATGTTGCCAACTTAGCGACTTTGTCGCTATAATTAGCGACTTTTCAGACCCCTCCAGCGACTATTTTTCAAAAAAGCGACTAGCGACAAATCTGGCGAGTTTTTAAGGTGTCACTGGCGGCTTTTGGAGACTCTTACGTGAAATCATGTATCGTTCCTACTCTAGTCCTCCAGCGGCAGCTGCTGCCATGGGGCGCCTCCCCAATCCCAACCCCGTTCTCCCGCAGGAGTCCCTCTCAGCGTTGCAGTCAGAGCTGCAGGATGTTTACCCTCAGCGTCCAGACTGCAAATGAATTAAAATAATGAAATAAAAAAAATAAATAAATAAATAAACATTAATGGACAGAAAAAAGTAGCTCTATATATTGTTTAGTAAAGTGAGTAAAAACACTATATAATAGTGTTTTTACTCACTTTTTGTTCTTTCTGTAACAACATTATTTCTCCCACAGCATCAATAACATGCACATCACTTCCTGTGGCAGACTATGCAAATTAGGCGATGATGTCATTTAGCGACTTTTAGCACAGCCAATAGCTACTTTCCTTACTGAGGAGTTGGCAACACTGTCCATCGCAGGGCAACACAGAGACACATAACCATTCATGCACACACTCACACCTAAGCAGAATATAGAGAAGCCAATTAACCTAACAGTCATGTTTTTGGACTGTGGGAGGAAGCCGGAGTACCCGGAGAAAACCCAAGCATGCTCAGGGAGATAATGCAAATTTGCTGAGCAGCTCTATAAATGCCTAAATTAACTTAAAATGTCAAAACCTGCTAGCAAAATGTGTTTTTGTTATTCTGGTGCCTGCAGTTTGGATTACGTATGTTGAAAAAAAGCCGGGAACAGTAGCGTAAAACTGCAAAGAGGCAAGCGGGCCTGAGGCAGCTGCTGCTGGGGATTCCCAGTGACAGTGCGCCGCTGTCTCCTACAGAGAAATAATCTTTGAAGGCAGGATGGTAATCTGGATGAACTGACTGCACAGACCATGTTTTCAGGAGGACTTTCTCACTTCAACATAGATTCTAACTACTTTTTAACCCGTTGATCACAGCTAATATAGCTGCCATTGTTCCAGGCAAAGAAAGGATAGAGTAGCTCCGCCCACCGCGCATCAGACCCACTTTTTGAACGTGCAGCTAGAGCAGTAAAGATGCTTCAGCCGCTCATCAGAATTAAACTTATACAAGCATGAAAAATGAAGCAGCACGTACGTTTTTTCTGCTCCATGCGGTCTGAACGTAGAATTAGACTTAGTGTTATGCGTGTAGCTGAGACTCTTGGAAGAATCAGCTAAACATCAGGAGCAAAACCACAGAGAAAAGGTTTCATTTTTACCCTTTTTAGTTTTTTGGGAAAATTTTTTTTAATTAAATTAAATGAATAAAGTAGTTTGGTATATTTTCCGAGGTATCCTGAGGTAAGACTAAAATCATTATTCGCTCATCATGTTTCTTAGAGTTTTGACTCTTCTTTTGATTTACAGATGTTTTTGCTGTACGACGAGTATTAGGGCTAGAGATTTTTGTTTCTGTTTCAAGAATAAAGTTGTAATATTACAAGAATAAAGTCATAAA
>NW_015150710.1:243190-247268 GCF_000732505.1 Cyprinodon variegatus
TGGGCGGAGCTCCAAGCTTTCTTTCTGAAATGGGTTGTTATATGATGACTTTATTCCCATAATGTTACGACTTTATTCTCGAAAAAAAATTGTTTTCAAAATCTAGCATGGCCCTGATATTTTGTCGTACTGCTGCGATCGCCACAATCGTTACTAAATAAGTATTTGTTATTGTTAACAAAAAAAATTATGTAGTTCATCATTTTGGTGAATATAAGTATTGTTGCTCATTTTATTTGGAAACTTCTATCAGTGCGTATAGGTGTAATAATTACAAAAATATGGAGGATTTTCCAGATGGAGCGGCCAAGGAGGCCAATAAGGGAGGCTCCCCTTTTATTTCTACGGATAAAGGAACGTTTGAGTAACATTGGAGAAGTCTTTATTGACGACAATACAATCAGATTTTTCATAGACCACATTGTTCTGTGTCATTTTTTATTCTAAAAGTTTCCTCGAAGGGTTTTTTACGTTTACTATTTCATTTTAGACCAGAGAAATATCAGTTCCTCGAATTATTAAGGTCTTCTGGCGCCAAAGTAGAATGAACTGTGGACTTAACGATACAAATGATGTTTTCCAGCAATACTTTAACATTATATCTTTATTTAAATAATAAAAATATGTTAAAAGGGTTCAAATGTGTTACAACCAGATGGGTTCGCTGAACTACTAAACACAGAAAGTATTAAAGAAATGAACTACTCTTTGATCATACGTCTAATGGCAAAAAAAATAACCAAACGGTGTTATAGCAGTTCATTCCTAAGAGAGAAATACAAATCGCAAATACAGGAAGTGTAACAGGAAGGTTTTTCTTTTTTTGCCACAGTTTTTCTTTTTTTCCATCAAGGCTAAAACCATGAGTCACTTCCCCAAAGTTCAATTTCTACTTTTGTTTAAGTTGAGCTGAATGGTGGCAGCCGGTGAGCTTAAGTGCTGTGATCATTCTTTTCAGGAGAAAATCTGAAGTTTTCTTTAAACTTAACCTTCATTGTTTTGTTTTTTTGATAAACGTTCCAGGGAAGATTTTCTGAGAAAAACAGCCAACCCTATTTAGAGGTGGTAAACCAGCCTCTGGGTGGGTCAAACTTTTTCCTGGAACCTACTGAGGATAAATAAACTCACACATGTTTAGTTTATGTTTTTGTTCACTTAGCATAGTTTATTGTAACCATATAAAACCAAAAAAGTCTCTTAAAGATGATCAGTATGTGGGAAAGGGCCTTCTCTCCTACTAACCAGTTTACTTTCACTTTAGCCAGACATAGTTTAGCTGTCATGATTTTATTCAAAGATCTGACCCACATGCAGAAAACCAAACAGAGACCAGGGGAAGGTTTAACAAGTTTATTGAGAACTGGTAGAGATGTGTCCAGTGCTGCTCTGAACACTGGCGAATCGGGACTGAAAAATGAAGGGGAAGTTCCTGAGGTTAGTTCAGGCTCAGTGGGAAATTTGAGCTTTGATTTGCAAAAGGGAATAAAGGCAAAAGGACTCACGTTTCCAGAAAAGGTGTCTTTCTTTGAATCCAGTCGTTGTGTGTTGTTCCAGTAATTGACTTGCTCGTTGGAGGGCGGACAGGGTTTACCCAGTTTGAGGTGTTTCCTTGTGGAACGGAGGAGCTGACTGCCACTGTACTGTTTCTTGTGGAGATGGATCCCCTGCTCAGTGTGAAGCTCAAACAATCCTTTGGAGAAAAGTTGATCCAAACCACCAGTTTGAATCCCCAGCTCAGTTTGAAGCTCAGATGATCCTTCCAGGGAGAGAAGGTCCAAAACATCCAGTTTGCAGGATGACTTCCCAAAACATGGTAAACACTCTGGCGTCGAGGTAGTGGCAGTCAGCAGCTTAAGAATCCTCAGGTGATGAGGCAACCATCCGCAGGGTGTGAGAGGACCAGCGAGAACCAGGCGCCATCTGGTGGTGGAGGGAAAACAAACAAAAAAACACAACCCACACAGACTGGATTCCTAACATTAGCTGCAGTTACTGATATTTTGGGTTATTCAGCAAAGTGATTAATGTGTATGTTTATTCTGGGATGTTTTTGTTATTTATTTTAACATTGATTTTAGATGAAATGATGTGCTAAAACTTAGAATATCTTTGTTTTCTTCTTGAGGCTGTGTCCGAACATCCGCACTAAACCCTAAATCCCTCAATCACTATATAGAGCGTGGACTTTATAGTGAACTCAGTTAACTGACCGTTAAGACAGATGATCACTGCTTTTTGCTTCCTGTTGGTTGGTTGGTTGGTTGGTTGGTTGGTTGGTTGGTTGGTTGCTCGTTGACTCAGCCTCTCTGTGCGGTGTCTGCGCCATCTTTGTTTATTATTGCCGCTAAAACAAATCTTATGACGCTTTGTAAGGAAAGCCCTGGCAAGGCAATCTGGGATATATCTGCTCATCTAGTGACCACTGATCATTCAAGGTGTATTGTGGGACATTTCTTCCTCTCTAAAATGGCATAACCACTATTTAGTGGCCTATATAGGGCGCTATATGGTGATTAATCACTATACCGGGCAATATATGGTGATGAATCACCATATGAGGCACTATATGGTGATTAATCACTATGGGACACCATACGTTGAGTACTCACCATATAGTGCCCCGTATGGTGATTCATAACCATATGGGGCACTATCTGGTGTTTAATCACTATACGGGGCACTATATGGTGATTAATCACTATACGTGGCACTATATGGTGATTAATCACTATACGTGGCACTATATGGTGATTAATCACTATGGGACACTATATGGTGATTAATCACCAAATGGGGCACTATATGGTGATTAATCACTATACGTGGCACTATACTGTGATTAATCACCAAATGGGGCACTATATGGTGATTAATCACCAAATGGGGCACTATATGGTGATTAATCACCAAATGGGGCACTATATGGTGATTAATCACCAAATGGGGCACTATATGTCTATTAATCACTATGGGACACTATATGGTGATTAATCACCAAATGGGACACTATATGGTGATCAATCACCAAATGGGGCACTATATGGTGATTAATCACCAAATGGGACACTATATGGTGATCAATCACCAAATGGGGCACTATATGGTGATTAATCACTATACGTGGCACTATATGGTGATTAATCACTATGGGACACTATATGGTGATTAATCACCAAAGGGGACACTATATGGTGATTAATCACCAAATGGGACACTATATGGTGATTAATCACTATGGGACACTATATGGTGATTAATCACCAAATGGGACACTATATGGTGATTAATCACTATGGGACACTATATGGTGATCAATCACCAAATGGGGCACTATATGGTGATTAATCACCAAATGGGACACTATATGGTGATTAATCACTATACGTGGCACTATATAGTGATTAATCACCAAATGGGAAAATATGTTTTCAAAATAAAATCCAAAATTTACCAGACTAAAAATGTTTATAGAACTTTGGCATACAGACTATAAATTACTTCTAAAACTGTTTTTTTTAAGTGAGATTTTTTTTTTAAAGTTCCGTTTTTTGATGGCCATTTTCTTCAAGCTTCCTCTGGTGAAACATGTTGAGTGGTTTCAGTAATACAGGACAAAATGTCTCCCCAAACGAATGGAGAGGAGCGAGCTGAGGATGAATGACAGCAATCTAATTGGAAAATTTCTAAATAAAAACTGGTAAGAAAAGGTTCATTTGTGCCCTAATTAAACCAGTAATCATTAGAAATATGGTTGTCAAGTTGTATTGCTAATACCTGTTGGCTTGAAGACGACTTAAAAGCAGAAAAAATCCAGTCTGTTAATATCGTCTTTGGACAAATTGCTGCTTTTAGTTTTATCAAAATAATCTAACCTCTATTTCCATTTAAACCAGTGTGAATATTTGGTCAGCCAGTGCTTCCCATCAGAAAAATACATTGATCCTTTTTTTTTCTCCTATAAAACACAGAGAAATCTCAATATTTCTTGAATCTCTCAGTTTTGTTCCTTCCATATTTGTTTCCCTTGGTTTAGGTTCCTTTTATGACTCCTGGTTAAAAAGAAGTGATTGCTAATAAA
>NW_015150710.1:248208-257590 GCF_000732505.1 Cyprinodon variegatus
GAAATAAACTGAATAGAATTGAATTGATAAGAACTTCAAACTAAACTGAACGAGTTCCTGCCTATTCTCTAAACTAATAAAGATAAGTAGATTTACTGCACATCTAATCATTTCTGCATAACTCACAGGCTCATGTGCATGGAAAGCTTTAAAACATTATGCAGTGGCAAACTCTAGTATTAACACCTTAAAGTTAAAACCTATCTTCATTATATATCACTTTATTTGTATTTTATGGGATGGACCAACACAAAGCTTGAAATATCTTTATTTAGAAAGATGAATAATACAAGACAAGACTTTAAAAGGGTCTTAAAAATTATTTGGGATACTTGCGCCACCTTCAGATGCATCTGAGGGTGTTTTGGCAAATATCTCTGGCAGCTTTCAACACCTGGAAGTTTCAGCATTAAAATCAATTGAGAAGTGCAGTTTCTGGAGTGTGTTGTTGTCTAAAAGGTTCAAAGTACCACTATTAAAGTTCGCTCTTCGACCTTTATGATAAAGAAGCAATCTCTGTCTATCATAATCTCCCTATATTAGATTGTGTACATAAAGCAAAATAAAAAGGAAAATGACAAACTTCTAAAAGTTGAAAAAGAAACGTGTTTTTCTTTATCTTAGAATAGAATAAAATAGAATAGAAAATCCCTTCATTGTCCCACAATGGGGACATTCTGGTGTTTACAGCAGCAAAAAGATTATAGAAAAAATGGTCACACAAATGTGGACCTTAGAGGAATTTATAAGAATAACACAATAGTTAAAAGTTAAAAATGACATTTTACACACACTGTTAATGTGAAGTAGCACTTAATAAATTAGAACCACTGAATATATATATATTTTTTTAAGTTTGTGCAGTTTTATTGTAATTAGTTTAATTATAGGTTGAATTTATGAAATAAATAAATCAATAAGAATGAGCAAGCTGTCGCAGAAAAGATGCTAAAGTCTGTTTTTACTTAACAGGAAGCAGCGTTTCCTGGTGCTTTTATTTTGACAGGACAAAGCGGAAGTGCCGTGCTGCTTTTCGCAGGTGACGCGCTGTGATTGGATCCTGCTGTTGTCTCGCTCGCTATTCTCATCAAGATGGCTGCTGTTGTCGGGGATGGAGAATAACGACAGGCTGTCATCCGCAAACAGGCCGAGGAAACAGATCTAAAAACCCGAAGCGGAAAACTTCTAGTGAAACTAGTTCTTTTTCTGAAGGTAAATCTCTTCCTCCCTCTTCTTCTCACCGTCAGCATCCTTTTTTTTTCTGCCATCGATTAATAATTGATTGACACTTGTCGTTGAGGAATGAATCAGATCCCCGCTCTGGGTGTGTGAAGGTATTTTTCACGGCAGAATTTATTCATTTTTGGACTGAATTGTGTCATTTAAGCTAATTTCGTCTTCGGGCGGTAAATCGGTGACCGTGTCCGATAGCATGAAGGTTGTTGAGGTTAAAGCAGCCATATAACGCTGTTATAAACCAACGCGGCTGACATCAAAGGACGGGGCGTGGCTTCATTCTGCCACTGAACCAGGCAATTATCATTATTAGGATTAATATTATTATCAATAAAAGCAACGACTTGCTTTATTGTTATATCATACAAGCTCTGAAATCTGTTTAAAAAGCGTATTATTATTATTTTTTTTTTTGCACAAAAAACGTAAAAGTAAATAAAATAAAATAAAAAATACAGGATAAAACCAATCAAGTTTACAGTTTGGTAAGATGATGTATTTTTAGGACAGATATTTATTTATTTTTTATAAATTATCCAATAGTCCATTGGTGCACCTGCTCAGAACAAAGAAAGCAGGACATATACGGCGTTAAATTGCTGCCAAAAATCAGATGAGCGTATTAAACAATAAAAATAGTGCAGTTATTTATCACAATTGCCCATTTATTAACCGAAAGAGCGTGTCACTACCTGATCCTTTCTGCACATGCAGCATCATCCAGATAAACTTCAGGGTCGCCCTCAAATTTTATTTTGTTAAAACAGACCTAAATAACGTTTTCCCCCAAAATAGGAAGCGTACTGAAATATAATGTGTTAAAGGTTAATAATGTATTTCCTGAGAAAATAAATCCCGTAAAATCCTTTCTGTTTTATCACTCATCGGAAATAGGATTCTACGCAACATAGATCTAGTCTTTTTAAGTCTTATTTCGTCTTAACATTACGGTATACAGCTTGTTACCCAAAGAAAGAAACAACTAAAATACAGATAAACGCGGTTTAATCGTATTTTGCCGGACTGCTCTGAGCATGTAGCATGATGACGTCAAAGAAGCAGTTTAATGAAGAAAAAGCATCAAAATTGTCTCACAAAAGTCATAAAACAATTTTTAAAGATGTGTGTTAGCATTCTTTAGAGAGTTAAGGATAGAAATACGTAATTTTAGTACGATAATTACATTATTTTTGGACACCTGGATGTATATGTGTTCGCGCATACGCAGGACGGATTGGATAGTAACAGAGCGCATAGCAGTGATCGCGGGCATGTATAGTTACACTACAACTAGCTGCTTATCACGATTAATTAACTTAATTTGACTGCTGCGAGTAACAAACTTATTTTGCAAACTGAATTTGCTTATTTTGGTACGAGGCACTTGGTCATGGTTTCACAATCTCAAAATATGTAGCAATATCATCAACTTAATATAAAAAATAATTCAGAAACACCAAGCTAGCTGCTAGCTTCCACCAGATAGGAGCGGAAAATCCGACCAATCAGATCCAGCGGAATAGAAAATTCCCCTGACTGACATTTTACTACAAGAGAGGGGGAGGGGGCGTGTTTTTCTGCACGCCGTGCTGCGTTCAATAGCACTTGATTAACAATACACGCCCGCGATCTCTGCTATGCGCTCTTTACGTTATTAAATGCGAGGTTTTATTAACGATTGCACTATTGTGATTGCTTAATACGCTCGTCTGATTTTTGGCAGCAATTTAACACCATAGACATAAATAAAAGAAGTAAAAACAAGAGTGGAAATTATGATTGAAAACATCAAATGTATTATTGAAATCCTTCCAAATGTTAGGATTTATCACAACAGATGTTAAGTCAAGATTTACAGTTTCATGGCTGACTATTAAAGAAATGAAATATAAGAAATATTAAAATATTGGTATTTTTGTGGCAGTAGTGTTTATGGCATGCAGGGAAAGGTGCAGAACTGGGCGGGTTCTGATGCTCCTGCTCAGCTTCTGCCTCATTGGTCGGTTAGAGAGAACCCAGTTGGAGATAAAAAGCAGCTTCTCAGTCTGAGAATGAGGCCAACAGAGGAGCAGCTGCTTGTTTGGCATCATTAAAGGCCCGACGTTCAAATTACAGCATTTCTCTGAATATCTGCAGAAAGACGGGTTGGGGCAGAGAAGAAGCCTCCAAATTGCTGCATTTAAGGGTTTTACTGGGAATCCTGCTGGTGCAGGTTTAGGCTGCACGCCCATTTTCCCTGTTTGAACAGCCGGGGTAACGGCTCCACCCTAACACCGCCTGGGAGTCAGATGTTAGCTTCAAATTTAATGCAGTCTGTTCAGCAGCTACACTGCAAAAAACATCCAGAAACAAGTAATAATGTCTTAAATTAAGTGTATTTACCTTTAATTTGAGCAGGTAAATAAGATTATTTTCCAGTGGAATGAGTATTTTTACTCTTAAAATAAGATAATTAGATAAAATGCACTTGAAATAAGACAATGCAATATTTTTTACCTATTATAAACGTTAATTGTCTTGTTCTTTTGGCAAAGTGTCTCAATTACCACCTCAGTTCAAGAGAAAATGCACTTATTTTAGGAAAAAAATGACTTAGATTTACATTTTTTGCAGTGTATATGAGTCTTTGACATTTATTTGGGGCTGAAACGATTAATCCTTATCGATTATTACAATAAATTTAAACTAATTTATTAATTGAATCAAATGGTTGCCTATTGTAACGGTTCAGTCTCCATAATTTACTGAAAAAAATAGCCTACTTCCTGCAGAAATTCAGACAAAACTTTACAAAATATAAACATTTTCCATTCAAGATCAAAAATCTTAGTATTATATGTATATAATGATATCATTACATGTATATTTACATGTTTTTTTTCTTTTAGAATGATTTTTTAGTTAGAAATGTTAATTTATTGAATCTTTTTGATGAATCAGTTACTCCAAAAAGAAAATAGATTGAGAAAATAACTGATTGCTGCAGCTCTACTTTTTATTTCTACATCACAATCATCTGTGATCTCATCATATTGTGTTGAAGTTTGGGGGAATACATACAAAACAAATTTACAGCCATTATACGTTTTACAAAAGAAATCAATGAGAATACTACATAAAGTCGGATACTGGGAACACACAAACCAGTTATTTATCAAATCAAATATACTGAAATTCTGCGACCTGGTAATATTTAGAACTTTACAATTAAGGTCCGAAATCAAAAACTTTCACACAATATACGGGAAATGTTTGGTGACAGAGAGGGGGGGCTATGATCTAAGAGGTGAAGGATACTTTAAAAAACAACAACACTTTAGAACAACCAGGAAGAGTTTTTGTTTATCTGTGTGTGAAGTAAATGTCTGGAATTGATTGAATGACGAGTTTAAAAAAATTATTAATGCAAATTAAAAAAACTGATTAAAACCTAGCTCATTTCAAAATACGCTACATAAGATGACTGTTTAATAGTCTATAATGTAATTGATGACATAAATAGTACTTAAAATAATTGTACATGGCTTTTTTTGATGTTTTGTCAGTTAATTGAGGATAAATTGACAAGCAGGAAAGGGGCGGGACATTATAAGATGTATCCTCTACCTGCTCCTTTTCGAACAGAAAATATAAAATATGTCACATGGGCAAAATAATTTGTTTTATATTTTCATTCTTAAGTTTGTTTCATTCAAATTTTTTTCTTTCTTGATTGTTTTTACTGTCTGTTCGAAATAAATAAAATAAAAATAATCTACCTGCTGAGTCCAGGTTGTCTGTGATTGGCCGTTAAGAACAATTAGCCACTTAAGGCGCAGTATGTTGATGGCGGATGCACATGGAGACCCCGATCAGAATTATTTGATCTTTACAAGCTTTTCCATAATCAGATTATGATTATTATTATTATTATTATTATTCATTTCGTTTGGATTAAAATGGCTTTAAAAACCAGCAGCTGATATTTCTCAGACATCCTCCACCGTTCTGATCTGGACCAGACTCAGATATGAGGAAACCAGGAACAGACGTGACAAACAGCTTCCCTTTGTATGTGAGATGTGTAGGCTGTCGCCATGGTGACAGCCGCCCATTTTAATGTCCGCCTTTGATGAGAAATGAGATCCTGCCGTCGTCCCGCTATCAGCCAGCTGAGGTGTTTATCAGGAGGCGAGCAGAAGCTGCCGGCTGGTCTGAGGTCAGCCGACGTCTTCACAGCTGCCGAAGCTTCATCTGAACAGGCTCCGCCCACCGGGACGTTTGTTTATCATCTTTTCCATAAAGCATCTTCTGAGGACATTTCTAAAGCCTTTAAAGTCGATCATCTGTTATTTTTTTTAGCTTAAACCTGACAGGAACGCTTCTTTCCTCCGTCTCCTACAGGAAGAAGGTCAGGGACAGACGAGCCGCAGACATGGACACCACCACGTCCATCAAGATGACCACTCTGGCCATCCAGAACCTGTTCAGCTACGTAGAGGAGGAGAACCTGGGCGCCCTCAAAGCTCACCTGGACCGCTTCAAGGAGGTGGACGGCCGCAGCGACGTACGTAGCGCTCAGCTTCCCTCACCTTTTTTTAACTCTTACATATTTTTACATCTAAATTTAAACTCTTCTACTTTATTCTTTTTTAAAGCACTTGATAACAAAGTGTTTCACTTAAAAAAAAGAATGATTAAAACTTAAAAAAAGTAAAAACCATAAAAACAAAGAGGTTAAAACAATAAATAAGTCTCATTCTGTGCTGAAAACTAAACAATAAATGATTAATTATTATGGATTTATCGATCTAAAATATTTATTTCATTGTTTTAGGTATTATAGATTAGTTTTTGATTCCATTTGCTATTAATTGAATTAAATCATATATTTCTCTTCATTTTAATGTGATTTAATAACAAAGTGAATTAGGTCCGTATTTAGTTTTCATTGTTTCTTGGTTTGTTTAGTTTATCGTCTCTGATTTATTCCCTGGATGCTGATTGTTGGTAGTGCTGGGTTGAAATGAAGCCACCGGCCGCCATATTGGCACTCCCTAGTTAGACCGGTCGCAATGTAAACAATACCTGCACCACAGCATCGAACAACGATGGTTTCTCATTTTCAGGGTGACTTCAGACTTTTAAATAAAGATGCATTCAGGGTTCGTAATCTGAAAATCCTTGAAAATGCTTGAATTTTGACGTTGTGTTTTCAAGGTTTGAAAATTGCTTATATTTTGGATGAAATGCTTTAAAATGCTTGAAATTGCAACTATTTCTTTCACAACAAATCCCTATCTAACTGAATCGTGTGTTTATTAAATGCAGAAATAAAATGTTGGAGAGCCCGAAAATGAAACCTGCTCGCTTCTGTGTGACTGCGATGTGCCAGTCTATTTCCATGTGTGACTCCGCCCCCATGAAACCACTACTGCACCATGCCGGGAGGTTGTCGTTTCAATGAACGTTGGCTGGAAGATGAAAAATACAAATTAAGGATTAAACGGGGACAAACCCCACGAATCGCCTCTTGTAAAGTCTGCAAAAAAGATGTGCAGCTTTTAGCAACGGGCGAGTCTGCGCTGTCGAGTCACATGAAGGGTAAGTCATAGACTTTTAAGTAAGCCAACTGAAGTAGCCTAGAACACGTTAACGTTAGTGCCTATTTGTTTACGCTAGTAACTGCTAGCTAGGAATTCACAGGCTACGTTACTGAGTGACTGAGAGTACGGTGCGATAATGTAATGTTAGTATTGCAGTGTTTCCCGCAGCACTATCTTGGCGGCAAACTCACGCTACCGCCTCGCCAACGTTAAAAAAAAAACCCAAACAAAAAAAAAAAAACGAAGTTTTAATTCATTTCCAGGCCCAGACCTTAAAACAGCATCAATAACTCTACGGCTAATTATACTCAATTGCGACACCCTCTGGTTGGTTATATTACTACGCCATGGCAGAGGAGAAATTTTCTTTGATCATCCGAGGAGATGTGTGGGGGGGGGAAACATCTTTGTCGTCTTCATCATCGTTGAACTATAGGAAAGGTAAGTAGTTAATTAAAACTGATAATAGAAAATTAATATCTGCCTCGTGTGCTCTGACAAATTAAGATAGGATTTAGTTTTATGTATTCATCCTGGCAGTCATCCGCGCAAAACTGGCTGACAACACTAAATAATAATTTTGACTATACATTGGTATGTAATTTACGGCGGTGTAAGGTGCTGGAAAAAGTTTTAAAATGGATCTTGAAAGTGCTTGAAAAGTGCTTGATTTTGACTTTGTAAAAGGTGTACGAACCCTGTAAATTCATCACTTTGACACACTGGCTGTTTCATAGCATCACTAGCTTATTTTAAGTTAGAATAAAAAAATAGTCACATCACATGGCATAGTCATTAGGAACTCTATAGTCATCATGTAATATAACAAATTGTTCAAAACCATCACAATAAAATTCATGTGGCAGGGCTCGATGTTAACCATCGCCCGTTCGCTCGGGGCAAGTAGTTTTTATTGTCGGGAGAGTATAAATTTCATTGCATTTGCCCGGCGGGTAAGTGCAATGATCGCAATAAAAAATTATTCATCACTCAAAATTACTTTTAAATCACCAACATTCGCTTAAAAAATGACCCAGAAGCGTTGCCGGCGCCATTTTTGTTTTGTTTTTGTACACATTTTCGGAAATTACGTATGGAACGTCTTCCTGCAGCCAGAAAACTGATTGTTTTTGCAGCCAAATGCTGAACATGGAGGCATTTTTTATTGCATGTCTCTGCGGGAGTGGGGAGTACCAACATGGCGGACGGTGGCCTCACTTTGTTTTGATCAATCAGCAATCCAGTGACTGAACAGAGAGCAGTGGTTTGGGTGTGTTCACCATGTTTGCTGCGTGCAGAACGGACAGACGCCGCTGATGCTGGCGGCGGAGCAGGGCAGCCTGGAGATCGTCCAGGAGCTCATCAGGAGGGGAGCCAACGTCAACCTGGACGACGTGGTGAGCAATATCCCCATCACTTGTTTTTCTATGCCTTTCCCCGTGGTTGCTAGGACACGGGCCAGTTGATCGGCTGTTTCCGTGGTAACAGCGCTCCCTGTGCGTGCTTTCAGGACTGCTGGTCGGCTCTGATCTCTGCAGCCAAAGAGGGTCACCTGGAGGTGGTGAGGGAGCTGCTGGAGAACAGCGCCTACATCGAGCACAGAGACATGGTGGGAGCAGAGGCTCATGGGAAACGTAGTTGGAACTGATGTTATGGTGGATGTTGGTGTAAGGTGACGTTCTGTGGTTCAGGGCGGCTGGACGGCGCTGATGTGGGCGGCTTATAAAGGGCGAGTGGAGGTGACCCAGCTGCTGCTGGAGCACGGAGCCAACCCCAACACCACGGGACAGGTAGGCCCCCCCCCCACCCCACACTGGCTGTCTGTAGTCACGCTGCAGGGCGTGCTCTGACACCCCCCCTCCCTCCTCTCTGAGCAGTACAGCGTGTATCCCATCATCTGGGCCGCAGGACGGGGACACGGCGAGATCGTCAGGCTGCTGCTGCAGCACGGAGCCAAAGTCAACTGTTCAGATAAGGTGACAGAGAGCAGCTCCGTCTGAGGTTCAGAGACGCGCCGCCGTCGGCGCTTCGCACCAAACGTCTGTCTGTCTGTGTTTGTCTGGCAGTATGGAACCACCTCCCTGATCTGGGCCTCCAGGAAGGGGCACTACGACTGCGTGATGCATCTGCTGGAGAAAGGAGCCGACGTCGACCAGGAGGGCGCGGTAAGGGAACATGGGGGCGTTGTTACCGTGGCGATACGTCACTTGAGTCCCTCCCACATTTCAGTTGAAGCTGAAAATCTGATGAAGTGAAACCAAAACATGTTAGTTTGGTACAAATGTAGTAAAATAAACCCATCAGGATGAAGGTGAAGGTCTTTATCCTGACAGGGGTCCCTCACCTCGATGTTCCAGAAACCTCCATCCAGATTTAACCAGTTAAAACCATTTAAAAGCCAATGAAATTCTGGTCATGGGGACGTAAACCGTCTGGGTATGAAAATAAAAGCTGACGAGACAAATTAATGCACAACAGGAAGTAGCCGCAGCCAGGTTTCAGTGCGTCCATTTGTTTCTATTTCCATCCAGGAACCTTTTTCAATTAAAAATGTCAGAAAT
>NW_015150710.1:258206-259603 GCF_000732505.1 Cyprinodon variegatus
TTAGTTTGTTTTAGATGACAATAACAGGATCAATGTCACATTAGAGGTTTGGAAATGATTCAGTGTAAACCAGACATCCTCCCAGTATAAGTGACTGGTTCCAGTTGAGTAAAAACAGCGAGCTGTCCTCCTCAGAACTCCATGACGGCCCTGATCGTGGCCGTGAAGGGCGGCTACACGGAGGTGGTGAAGGAGCTCCTGAAGAGGAACCCCAACGTCAACATGACGGACAAGGACGGGAACACGGCGCTGATGATCGCCGCCAAAGAAGGCTACACCGAGATCGTCCAGGACCTGCTGGACGCCGGGACGTACGTCAACATCCCCGACCGGGTGAGACGCCGTGTTTCAGAGCCAGGGGGGGGGCGTCCTCATCGGCGGCCTGGCCGCTGCTAATGACAGCCTGTGTGTTTCAGAGCGGGGACACGGTTCTGATCGGAGCGGTGAGGGGCGGCCACGTGGAGATCGTCAGAGCGCTGCTGCATAAATACGCCGACATCGACA
Organism: Cyprinodon variegatus; assembly: GCF_000732505.1. Taxonomy (NCBI): domain Eukaryota; kingdom Metazoa; phylum Chordata; class Actinopteri; order Cyprinodontiformes; family Cyprinodontidae; genus Cyprinodon; species Cyprinodon variegatus. The sequence continues at coordinate 258,711 of NW_015150710.1, forward strand.
TCAGAGGACAGGTGAGATCAGCAGCCGTCATCATCAATGGCAAACCCCACGGTTTGTTGCTTAGCAACCGAAGTAACAGACAGATGAAAGGCTTTTATCGCCTCAGATTCCTCCTAATCAGAGTCTGATTTCTCTTCCACTTCACATCCTTCACCTCTTTGTGAAACTAAAATCCCTCCAATCACTGGATCAGTTTAACCCTTTAAAGCCCAATCCAAGAATAAAACAAAACAGAAAATAACTTTTTTTTTTTGGTTTGAAGTCCTTATTTGGCCTTTTACCAAAATATGTAAAAAGAAAAAACAGAAATACATTTTTGATATTAATAATTTATTACTATGCGATAAGTCAAGATTATTTTTAGTGTAGTCTTCTGCTGGCTGTTATCAGGTATATCTGATTGTGTACAATAGGATATTAAGCAAAGTTTTTACCATTAAATTATGCAAAAGGTGTCAGACGCAAAACATTTCAGAAACCGTATGTATCAAATAGGATACATTTGGCATTATAGGGTTAAGGAACCCAGAATGAGTCCTTCAGATCGATGTAGATTAGCGGTCGGCAGCCTAAACTGTTCAAAGAGCCATATTGGAACAAAAAAAAACAAATCTGTCTGGAGCCGCAAAAATGTAAAAGTCTTCTATAAGCCTCATATGGAAACACGAGTTCTAAGTGTATTAGCTCATTATAAATAAGGACTATGTGGGTTTAAATTAGGGTTGTCAAAAGTATCGATACTCAAAAAAGTATCGATACTGAAATGTTGTATCCGGATACAATACTCATTTTCAAAAGTATCGAGTACCAGTCGCACCTAATCAGTCATTCATCTAAAGTGCAGAATAGAGGAGAATGCACTTTCTGAACACTGTGTGATTAAATAATATTGT
>NW_015150710.1:262486-264221 GCF_000732505.1 Cyprinodon variegatus
TAGAGATAGATCAGGATAACCTGAGCCACTCTAACTAGAAGCTTTATCAAAAAGTGTTTGTTCCTTCCTGTCAGGATGGAGACACACCGCTGATCAAAGCCACTAAGATGAGAAACATCGATATCGTGGAGCTGCTGCTGGATAAAGGAGCCAAAGTGTCGGCTGTGGACAAGGTGGGCAAAACCGAACAGTTCTGACCAGAAGTTTTTACCCTTTAAAGGCATAAAATGCCTCCATTTTCCCATAGGAGACAAAATATTTCCAGTTTTTTCCTTTTTGCCAAGAAAGGAAAGTTTCTAAAGATCAACGAATGACTTCCCTCTTTGTGTTGTCCTGTTTGTCCAGAAAGGAGACACCCCGCTCCACATCGCCATCCGCGGCCGCAGCCGCCGCCTGGCCGAGCTGCTGCTCCGCAACCCCAAAGATGGCCGCCTGCTGTACCGACCCAACAAGGCCGGAGAGACGCCGTACAACATTGACTGCAGCCACCAGAAGAGCATCCTCACCCAGATCTTCGGGGCTCGTAGGTTCCTGTTCGGGTTCAGCCCAGGTTACTATGGAAACACTGAGCTAACCGCATCATCCCCCCTCCCCCACAGGTCACCTCTCCCCCACAGAGACCGACGGCGACATGCTGGGTTACGACCTGTACAGCTCGGCTCTGGCCGACATCCTGAGTGAACCCACCATGCAGCCGCCCATCTGCGTGGGTCTGTACGCCCAGTGGGGCAGCGGGAAATCCTTCCTGCTCAAGAAGCTGGAGGGTGAGTCCGCCCCCCCTCTGACTGACCTCCCCCCCCACACACACACATCAGGACTCAACACCCTGCTCTCCTCCTCTTCCTCCCTCTGCTCAGATGAGATGAAGACGTTCGCCGGGCAGCAGATCGAGCCGCTGTTCCAGTTCTCCTGGCTGGTCGTCTTCCTTTCTCTGCTCTTTTGCGGCTCCGTCGCCGTCGTCCTCGGCTTCACAGTGGACGCCAAGCTGGCCATGGCGGTCTCCCTCAGCCTGCTGGCTCTGCTCTACCTGTTCTTTGGTGAGTCCTGACCTCTGCTGCTCTGCCCGGCTGTTCTTCAGCGCTGGGATGTGAGCAGATTTTCCTTTTCTGCAGTGGTCGTGTACTTTGGCGGCCGTAGGGAGGGTGAAAACTGGACATGGGCGTGGCTGATCAGCACCCGTCTGGCCCGTCACATCGGGTACCTGGAGCTGTTGCTAAGGCTGATGTTCGTGAATCCGCCGGAGCTGCCGGAGCAGAGCACCAGAGCTCTACCTGTCAGGTAGCGCTGATCAGGCCCTGGAGGAAATAAAGGGGAAGCTGCTGTTAGCTGATGAGGATGTCTCCCCCGCAGGTTCCTATTCACAGACTACAACCGTCTGTCCAGCGTCGGCGGAGAGACGTCGATGGCCGAGATGATCGCTACGCTGTCAGACGCCTGCGAGAGAGAGTTTGGTTTCCTCGCAGCGCGTCTGTTCCGAGTGTTTAGGACCGAGGAGACGCAAGGTGAGACATTCAGGACGTCACAGATCTACTGCAGAGATCAGCACGGTGTTCCCCAGGGTGCTATACTCGGCCCCCTGCTTTTGGGTTTCCATATTTAAGAGATATTATCTTAAGGGTCATTAAAATTCACCAAATTTAGTGATTGATTGACTTTATTGATCTCACAGTGGAGAAATGTACTCGTTACATCAGCTCAAATAGTCTAAGAAGAAGAAGGTGTCTCGCGAGCTTTC
>NW_015150710.1:265156-268521 GCF_000732505.1 Cyprinodon variegatus
CACTCGCCATACCCACACAATTCTCCACAACAACTGATTTTTTCTGCTACACCCGGCTAAGCTGCTTCGCTTCTTCTTCTTCTTGTTTACTACTGGTGGTTGGCTTTGGTCGCAGTACCGCCACCTTCTGCTCTGGAGTGGAAACGCTTCGCCTATGAGAAAAAGGAGCAGAGCATGAACCGAACGCAACACACGCGAACTGAACCGAGACAGTCGAACCGAACGGTTCGGACGGTTTTCATGAACCGTTCCATCCCCAATATATATATATCTATATATATATATATAGATATATATATATATAGATATATATATAGATAGATATATATATAAGTTATATGTACACAATAACTTACTGCTAAACTCAATACCATGGAAATTACTCTACTCTATACTTGATACAATAGGGATAAAAATAAAAAAAAAGTACCTTTTTTAAACTTAGTGGAGCATCGTTTCTCAGCAGAATTACCGATGCTAATTAAATTTGCTTTTGAAATAAATACATGATAAATAACCCAAATATAGCAAAAGGTTTTAAAGTTAATAAATTCTGATTCTTTAAATGTGCAAATAATTCAGAAATCTAAAATAGGACAGAAGGAACGCCAATTTAGAGAAGCCAATTTACCTAACATTCATGTTTTTGGACTGTGGGAGGAAGCCGGAGTACCTGGAGAGAACCCACGCATGCTCAGGGAGAACATGCAGACTCCATGCAGGAAGACCGCGGGCCGGGATTCAAACCTAGAACCTGCTTGCTGCAAGGCAGCAGTGCTACCCACTGAGCAGCCCCCCAAAATTGAATAATTAGGTCCAATATTTGGAGAAAAAAACGGTCATTAGTTTGCCCTAAATGAATGAATGATAAAGACTTAATGAGTTATAAAGTGTTTAAATCATAAACTCTTTATTAGCCATTTAAAAGAAAACCTTATTGTAAATCACTAAAGCATTTTTATATTTGTTTGCCTCAATTTTCAAGAGTTGTTTTTGAATTTAAACACGTCTGTAGAGCAAAAAAAACAGAGTTTAGTTACCTAAGAAACATTTGTAGGGTTTTTTTTTTTTCCCAAAACTCCTAAAAACTCATTTACAGGAACAATGAACCTAATAAATCAGCCTCTAATCAATAAACATGAGGAGATATTATACTATAGTTATTTTAATAAACAGAGATTAAACTATAATTGATTTTTTGTTTTGTTTTCTAGTCTAAGGAATTATTAATTCCCTTTTTTATTTGCAGTATTTCAGCCTGTGTTCAAGTTCATGTTATGCTTCAACAATCCAGCTGGGGGCAGTAGAGAGTTTTTGTCATCAGTTGAAGGGATTTTTGCTGATTTACTGACAAATTATTTCAGCTTTGATAAAATCATTTATAGATTTAATCCTAAAGCTGAGAAACTTCACTTCTTCTGTCCTGCAGGTAAAAGGAAGTGGAAGAAGACGTGCTGCGTGCCGTCCTTCGTCCTCTTCGTCCTCATCCTGGCCTGCCTGATCGCCGGCATGGCGCTGCTGGCCGTCTTCAAGGTGGACGGCGAGAACCAGACGGTGAACGCCGTGCTGATCGCCATCGGCAGCGTGGTGGGCCTGGCCGTGCTGCTCAACTGCAAGACGTGGTGGCAGGTCACCGACTCGGTGCTGAACTCGCAGAGGAAGAGGCTCCATAGCGCCGCCAACAGGATGCACAAGCTGAAGAGCGAGGGCTTCATGAAGGTCAGACCCGCTTTTAAAGGAGCCTTCTGCTACCTGCAAACTCAATCAACAGACTAAGATCTTCTTTTCACCGTTCAGCCTTTTTTTCCTCAGTTTGCTAAAATCAGATTCTACCTAAAACAAGTGAAACACGTGAATGAAAGCTAATTCCGATCCTCATTAAATCCAACACAGAAAAAGTTGTTAGAAAGAAAACTCTGAATCAATCTGACTGGATGATCTGGTTGAACTGGAAAGTGACCTGAGATGACATGATGTGAATTGGAGCTATAGAAATAAACTGAATAGAATTGAAAAGTCTAGATTCCTGCTGAAGTTGGTTTATTTCTCCACGTCTGGTTTCATCCCACAGGTGTTGAAGCAGGAGGTGGAGCTGATGGCGAGGATGGCGAAGACCATTGACAGCTTCACCCAGCATCAGACCAGGCTGGTGGTCGTCATCGATGGTCTGGACTCCTGTGAACAAGATAAAGTTCTACAGATGCTCGACACGGTGAGGAGATAAATGGATTCCGCGCCCTGCGGGACACTCTCCAGCTCTAATGCTCCGGGTTTAACCTTCCGCAGGTCCGCGTTTTGTTCTCCAAAGGCCCGTTCATCTCCATCTTCGCCAGTGACCCGCACATCATCATCAAAGCCATCAACCAGAACCTGAACAGCGTCCTCAGAGACTCCAACATCAACGGACACGACTACATGCGCAACATCGTCCACCTGCCCGTCTTCCTCAACAGCCGAGGACTCTCCAGCGCCAGGAAGATGTGCGCCGCCGCGCCCGCCAACGGGGACGCCGCCAACTCTGAAGGTGAGCGACGCCGACAAGCTTCTGATCGTCTCTGTTTTTCTGTAACGTTTTAGAACCGACCCACTGATGGTTCTGTTCGAAAGATTCATTCTCTGGAGATTTTTTATCAGCTTATTTTGTTTCACATTGAAGTAAAGATGGGAAAAGTATTTTTGATAGCTGTTAATCAGCAGGAAACCTCTTAAAACCTGCGGCTGCAGATTGTGCTGGTGAATCACTGAGCGCATGAAGGTATCAACACCAGAAAAATACAAATATCAGCTAAAAATATCCGATAGACCGATGCATCGGTCTATCTCTGACTCTGATGATGTTTCTTTTCTGTAAAAATGTGATGACAGACCTCCACGTGAGTCGGGGTTCTACACCTCAACGGTTCAAAAACTGGGTTAGGGTAACTCTGTAAGCCCACATCATCATACCGCCGCCGTCGTGCAGGGTTCAGTCCGCTTTTTTTTTTCTCCTATTGATGCATCATAGAAAACCAGACCCAGATTTAAAAAATGTAATGAAGATATGCTCTAGTTGTAGATTCGAAAAAAGTTTAAAAACAATCCACTGGACTTTATTGCCAAGTTTTTTCTTCCCATCCAGGAAGTTTTTTCAATTAAAATGTCAGAAATAGAGTTGAGTTGGAGGTTTTATCCAGCAGCCCAACAAAGCCTGGTTTTAGTTTAGAAAACATGCAAATAGAAACAGATGAACGGGTCCCCCCCTTTGGAATGCGGGTCGTTTGGTTTCTTTGTTAGCCTGCAATGCCCCATACTGTCCCCTCTGTTTAAGGTTGGTTTTCCTTTCTTTACATAGATCTATGTTAAGAAAGGAAAACCAACCTTAAACA
>NW_015150710.1:269721-277209 GCF_000732505.1 Cyprinodon variegatus
ATATTTATAATTTATTACTATAAGTCAAGATTATTTTTTGTGTAGTCTTCTACTGGCTGTTATCAGGTATATCTGATTGTGAACAATAGGATTTGGAGCAAAGTTTTTACCATTAAATTATGCAAAAGGTGTCAGACGCAAAACATTTTAGAAACCGTATGTATCAAATGTGATACATTAGGCATTACAGGGTTAAAGCTGAACTTTGCAGACCTGTGTTTGTTTTCAGTGGGTTGGCACGAGGAGCTGGACAGGAAGTTGTCTCAGCACAGCCTGGGAGAATTAACCAAGTTCGGCAGCAAGACGGCGCTGAACCGCCGGGTGAGTCGGACCCTTTCAGGCCGGTGTTCTATCATACCCGGTCAGACCAGCATACCCATAGTCAATAACTGTTTATCCATGTAGATGACTAAAGGTAAACACGCCTGTTAAGGTAGTTTAAAGTCTGTAAAAACTAAAGGGATAAATGCAAATCTGACATCTTCTGCATGCGTATTGACTGTAGGTATGCTGGCAGGACAGCGGATCATTGGCAGGATGTTCTCTGGTCCTCTGCGGTCACATGACTTGTCTTTGGTTGCCGTAGGATACGTACCGGCGGCGGCAGGTGCAGCGCTCGGTGACCCGTCAGATGTCCTTCGACCTGACGAAGCTGATGGTGACGGAGGACTGGTTCAACGACATCAGCCCGCAGACCATGAGGCGGCTGCTGAACATCGTCTCTGTCACAGGTGAGCCACGTCCTTCTCGCCCGGTGCGCCCGCGTGTCCCCGCTAACGTTCGATCCCGCCTCTCTCCAGGCCGCCTCCTGAGAGCCAATCAGATCAGCTTCAACTGGGACCGGCTGGCGTCCTGGATCAACCTGACGGAGCAGTGGCCCTACAGGACGTCCTGGCTCATCCTGTACCTGGAGGAGACAGATGGAGTCCCCGACCAGGCCACGCTCAAGAGCATCTACGAGAGGTCAGAGGTCATCCGGCCCTTAGGCTGCTGCCTCCGGCCCGGTCCAAACCCAGCGGGTCAGCAGCTGCTGTGCTTTGTTTCCTCAGAGTGTCCAAGAACATCCCAACCACGAAGGACGTGGAGCCGCTGCTGGAGATCGACGGAGACATCCGGAGCTTCGAGGTCTTCCTGTCGTCACGGACGCCGGTCCTGACCGCCAGAGACATCCGGACCTTCCTGCCCTGCACCGTCAACCTGGACCCGAAGCTCCGAGAGATCATCGCAGGTCAGACCCGCTGCCAGAACCTGCTCAGATGCTTCTGTTTATCTCCTCCCATCCAGATGTTGTCCTTCTGTGAAGTCTTTGATCCAGATGTTCCTCTGGCTCTTTTCTTTGTTTCCTTCAGATGTTTCTAATATTTAAAAACAATCATATTTCCTGAGCGATTTGAACCAGACGGTTCTGAGATCCAGATGTTTTCGGATCCGGATCTAGCTTTTCTGGCTCCCACAGATGTTTCAGCTGTGGTTCAGTCCAGATGTTCTTGTTCCGATCCAGATGTCCGCGCAGCCCGGGAGCAGATGAACATGGGCGGGGTCACCTACCCGGCCCTCCCCCTGCAGGAGGCCCAGCCCCGCCCCACCTCGGTCTACAGCCAGGTGTCGTCCACCTGCTCGCCCTCCGCCTCCTTCAGCGGGCCCTTCAACCCGCCAGCAGGGGGCATCATCTCCCCGCAGCCTCACAGCAGCTACTACAGCGGCATGGCTGGCCCGCAGCATCCCTTCTACAACCGGGTGAGTGGACAGGCCCCGCCCACCATCGCCCCGGTGATGTCATCACGCCATGTGACCTCCTGCTTTGGTTTCGTTCATCATCTTTTTTTGCTCATTTTGGTTGATTTTAATTCCTGTGTCTGACGGCGAATCTCTGCTGCCTCGACCAATCACCTGCGAGGGCGACTCTCACAGCCAATCAGCGGCGTTTTTGGCTCTGACACGGCAGAGATTCACCGGTCATAGTTTTTATTTTCTGTTCAAACGCCTCCATGAACTTTATTTTGATTTTCTCCCCCCCCCCATCCCTCAGCCATATTTCTCCCACCATCTTTACCATCTGCCACGCCCGTTCGTGGCCTCCTTCCCTCCACATCTTCATCTACGGCCGCCTCCTAAAACCTCCTTCAGCAGAGACGCCGGCGCCGCTGGACCCGTAAGTACGAGCAGCAGGAACCCGGAGAGTCGATAGCGATGTCAGGCGTCACCAGAGAGATTAAATCTGACATTAAGAGACACAAACCAAATGCAAAGCTAACGCTAACAGAGGCTGTAGATCAGAGCTTCACCTGAGTGAAGTTGGCCCCGCCCACCTTCTTCAAATCAGACAAAATTAGTGTCAAACGTTCGTGCAGCAAAAATTCGTTTGTGCCGCTGTCATTTTAAAGATATAAAGAAATATTTTTAGAGGTCATCAAAGGTCAACCAGCCCCCCCACCTTCTTTAAATTAGACGAAATGGGGGTCAATTAACTCGGCTCCGTTTGTGCAGCTAAAACAGACCTTTGATGACCTCTACAAAATATTATTAATAGCATTGAAATGATAGCACTACAAATGGAAATTTTTGCCATACAAAAATATAACATTTTAAAATTAATTTTAAATATAAAATATTTAAAATAAATATATTAAAAATTTAAAAATGCATATTTTAAAATATATAAATTTTTTCTACTGCTATCATTTAAATGATATTAATAATTGTTTGTAGAGGTCATCAAAGGTCAATAAACATTTGTTCATTCAGAAACTCTGAATTTCATATATATTAAAAGTTGCTAACCTCTAATTATATAATTTTAAACTGTAAAAAAATGAAAGCGGCACAAACGTTTGACACTAATTATGTCTGATTTGAAGAAGGTGGGGGGGCCAACTTCACTCAGGTCAGAGAACAGTTTTCTTTAAAGTCAAATAAATAAATAAATATTTTTATAAAAACATTGTTTAATAAATATTCCATTAAAAAATTCATATAAAATTAATACTTTATTATTTTTATCTTTGTTTTTCATGTATTTATTTTGACATTTATTAATTACTTTATTTACGTTTTATTTATGTAGAAAATATATGAAGGTTTATCCATTTCAAAAAGTTTTAATTTCAGCATATATTTATTCATTAAGATGTAAGTATTTAATTTAAAATCTTTTGTGTTAATTATTTCATATGTGATTTATTTTAGGATTTATTTCAATCAAAATGTTTTTATTTCAAAATTTGTTTTATTTTGTTTTATATTTTTTTATTTTGAGATTTCCATATTTATAATGGAAATAATAATAATATTCATAAAGGTGTTTTGAATGAAGTGGAGGCGGTGTAGGTACCAGATCGGCTCGGGGCCCCGCCCCTTCTTATGACGTCATTATATGGCAACTCCACTCGGACAAAATGTATTACACCCGTTTCTTAAGGATCAAATCTTTTTTTGGAGTCTCAACATATTATCTATATTTGCTTTTATTTTACATTTCATTGGCGATTTAAAGTAGCCGAAAGTAGAAAACAATCATTGTCAGTCTTGAAGGAAAGTCCTGCCTTCCAAGACAGACTGAGCTCCCTCATTTAACAAGGTGACAAAAAAGTCTCAGCTTATTTTTATTAAGATCTAGAGACAGGAAGGACAAATGGAACATCTTAAAAAATGACTTTCGTAGAGATTTTAGACAAATAAAACACTTATTCCACTTGTAGAAAACAAACGGTTGTTGTTGACATGAATTTAAAAGTAGTGTAGCTTAATATGGCTAACTGAGCGAGCTAAAAGAGGCTAACCTGTTAGCCACAGTGCTACCCAGCTCCCCCCCTTTATATCACGGTCTAACAGTTACTTTTTTCACCAGAAACAGATTTTTTTTTCAGTCTTGTTATCAATCAGGTAGAACTTCATCGGTCATTAGACACGCTAACGCTACAGATGCTCCTGACTCGGCATGTTATTATCGTTGTCAGGGCAGCCGAAATGTTTTACATCACGTGGCAAAGTTCAGCCAATCACGTAGCGTAACGTCACTGGCGTGAAGCAGATCCGGTAGCTACAGCAGCTCTGCTTTAGAGGTCTGTGAAGGGACTGAAGATTCCAACGAGATGCTAGTTAGCATGTCCCAATTAGCTTCCGCTACCATGTTACACGAAGCTAAGATAGACACATTTTCATTTTACTGATTTCATTTAGCATTTAGTCACCAACAGATCACTTCTGGTCACTAGCTTAGCAGTTAGCCGTCATGCTAAATCCAGCTACGCTTTAGCTTCCATAAATCCCTGTTAGCATATCAACCTTAAACCATTCTGTAAAGTTTTGTTACGTCCATTTTTTTGTCCCCAAACTTCAAGCAGACCGTTGCGGTTGTAGAGCTGGGGTCAAACAGGAACCCAGTCAGGTTAAAGTTCTGCTATTTGAGTTGAAGCTCTGAACAAAACAGAATGCCTTTATTCATATGTAATAATAATTGATTAAAAACATTTTTTTTTTATTTGATTATGAATGAAACAGCTTTCCATAAGTTTCAGCCTTTGACCCTAAAAATAACAATGAAACAGACTGGAGACCCTCTAAAAATAAATCGCATTATATTTATTTATAAAGTGGAGTAATTATATTATTTTTGAATAGATATTTTAAAAAAAATCTAACATTTTGATCTTTGATTTTACATTTATTTTAGTTTAGTTTTAGTTTATTACATTTAATTTTTTGATTCATCATTTCTATGTACATTAATTGTTTCATAAGACATCTAATTGTTTAAAATGTCCTCTGACCTGCATGTGGCCCAAACATCCGAACAGAACCTGAGCTAAACGCACTGGGTCAGATGGTTTAAAGGAAAAGTCTGGTCAGAAAGGAATAATCAATCGATCATTAATTATACCTAAAACTTATACGTTCGCAGTAATTTAACTAATTATGCGTTAATCGGTAAAAAAATAAAAACAGTCCCCTTTTCGTTGCGGACATTTTTGCCCAAATATAGTAGCCCCTCCCTCCTGCCATCTTCCAGCAGTGACGTCACGGTGCGGTAAGCCTAGCGCCATTCTCCCCGCTTTCCAAGCTAAATCAATGGGAACTACTAGACACATCTGCAATCAACAACAATTATTGAAGATTTCCAGAGGACTTCACCATTGAAATTCACCAGAGCTATAGTGAAACTGACAATGCCCACGTGCATGGCAGCTGGATGCTGGAATACATCGGGTAAAAGTGAAAAAAAGAGTTATTCCACCTTTCTGATTCCTGATCCTCCACGGACGGGTTGGTCGTTGGATCGCCAACTTGAAGAGGGAGGATTTGCCATCGAACTTCTGGCCAGAGAAAAAACCCGTAATATGTAGCCAACATTTGGAAGAAGAATGTTTTCAAGATGACTTGGATAATAGCGCGTTGTGACAAACACCAGATACAGCACTGGGACTTGATCAACAGCCGATACCGCACCGTGACAATGTCACTAACCAGTAGGTGGCAGTAGTGTTCTTTGACAAACATGGATGCCTCCAGTAAAGCACATTCACATGAAAATTACTCTGAATTAAAAACACTGATCATTTATTGAACAGGATGGAATCATTTCAGATTTAAAGAACTTTCAGAAGTTTGAATTCTGAAGCCGATCGGACTTTTCCTTTAAGGTCGGCTCCAGAAGCTTGACAGGTTCTGGTTCTGTTGCATCACCTCACTGAGTCTACGGACCACCAGAACCATTAGCTGTGACTCAGCCCCTCAGCATGGTGCTGCCACTACCATGCCTGATGGTGCCCAATCTGTGTAGCATTGTAGCAGGAAGCCTTTTAGTTTTAGCCTTGATGGCTCCTCAGTGGTGTTAGAACCTCCTACTCTGACTACTATTGGTTCTATCCTCTAGATCTAGAACAAATAGACATTTAAGGAGATACAAATGATCTGACGAGGCTCTAATACTGAAGCTACAGCACCAACTGTTCAGCATGGTAGGGCAGCATCATGCTGTGGGCTGAACATGATGGAGAAGGGCGGCTAATTAGGACAGCTGGTTGATTCAGGCAGATTTTGAAGAAAGATGGCCGCTTCTCGCTTCTCTGCGTTTCCTGATTCAGTCGGAATCTGCAGCATCAGAGCTTCAGTTTCTTCTTCTTCTGCTGCTCCGCCTCCATTTCTCTCTGCTGTGGGTTTTGATCAGAGCTGCTGATGTTTGTTATCCTGTCAGTTCTGTCCTGATGTTTCCATCCCTCGCCTGTCTGTCTGTCTGTCTGTCTGTCCTTCTTTCTGTCTGCAGTCTAAGAGTTCATCTTTTAAAAGGAAGCAGGTACTGAACTTTCCCTGACCCCCCCGCCCCCCAGTTACTCGTATGTCCACAGAACTGGTCACCGTTAGCGATCAGCTGCAGCTCGTCCTCCTGACCAATCAGCAGCTTCAACGTCAAACAATCCTTTAAATTTGACTCATTTGAAACTTTCAAACACTTTCTGACAGAAGGTCCTGTGGACATACAGAGATGGCACCCCAGCACTCCCAGCATGCACCTTGCCTCGACAACCTGTACCTTCACCTGCGCTTTGATCCTCTCACTCTGGAAAACCGCTTTCACCTCTTTGGGGAAAAATATGGTGCAGGAAAAGGGACAAAATGAACATAAACATAGATTTGTTTCTTCATTTTCCTCAGTATGATTAATAATTGGCCTGTAGTTATATAGAGCTTTGGTGATGTCAGCTGTACACAGGCGCCACCGCGCCCTCTGACCTCTATCAGTAGGGAAAGCAGGTGAAGTGTCTTGCCTAAGGACACAACACTGAAAGCCAGAGCCAGGGCTTGAACCGACAACCGTGCAGGGCAAACTCCACACAATAGACAACATGCAAATGATAACAGCCGTCATTTAAATCAGGATTAAATTATTAAAGCAATATTTATTAACTTTGACCCAAGAAGCAGCTTGATCTAAAATATATTGAAGAATATATGAGAAGAATGGAGTTAATACCTGCTGTAGGTGCAGTACTCTCCAAAAACATAGGGGGCAGTACCCCTAGTGAGTAAAACTTAGGCTACGTTCACATCGCAAGCAGCAAAAGCAACAAAAAACGCGCGCTGCTTCATCTTTGATGCTTGTGCAAGTTTAGTTCTGATGCGGCGCTGAAGCGTCTTTGCTGCTCTAGTGGGTCTGATGCGCGATGGGCGGAGCTACTCTATCCTTTCTTTCTTCGTTGGTAAAAAGTCTTTTTAATGTTTTTAAGTGAGAAAGTCCACCTTAAAACTTCATCTGTGCAGTCAGTTCATCCAGATTCAAAGAAATTTGCCTGGATGCGCGTTAACTATTGACTTTGCACGTAAACTAGCTGCTTCTGCCGCCTCTGCTGCGTGCAGTCTGAACGTAGCATTATGCTACGTTCAGACCGCACGCAGCAGGAGCAGCAAAAACACGCGTGCTGCTTCATTTTTGATGCTTGTACAAGTTTAGTTCTGATGCGTGGCTGAAGAATCTTTACTGCTCCAGCTGCA
>NW_015150710.1:278071-281958 GCF_000732505.1 Cyprinodon variegatus
TGAAAACTAGGAAAAACTGGCATCAGCTGCCTCAGGCCCGCTCGCCTCTTCGCGGCAGATGTTAGCGTTTTCCACGTACGTAATCCAAACTGCAGGCACCAGAATAATAAAATCAAACATGTTTTGCCGTCAGGTTTGGATAATCTAAGTTAATTTAGGCGTTAATAAGCTGTTTCAGAGGAGTGATCATAGCGCTCTGCATCAGCAGCGCTGTGTCTGACTCCCTGCCAGCTCCCAGATCAGCTTCTCTAATTGGTTGATGCGGCGCGTCCAGCAGCTAAAGTTACATTATTCCAACTCCAGCAGCTGCTGCTTCTGAAACGCCTCAGATGCTCAGAAGCTCATGAGGCGTTGCTTCAGCTGCTCTAAATGCGCTGCAGGAACTTTTGCTGCGCCTTGATGCGCGTCAACCATTAATTTTGCATGTAAACCAGCTGCTTGCGGTCGTTATGTATCATTACACAGAGCTGCTTTCATTTGTTCTGTTTTAGAAGCCAAATTAAAAAAGAAAAGATATTCAGGACGAAATAAAAACAATAATGAATTAAATAAAGTGTTCACGTGTCGACATTTTGATGTCTTATAGGATTTATTTTATATTTAGAATGTCTTTATTTATTTTAAATGTGCTCCTTTTTTAAGAGAAATACATTGTGTTTTATTAATAGTACTAATGCGGGACGTTAGGCCCCGCCCCTTGCTGTGACTGCTTCTCTAGACCCACCCACTGTCTGCATGATGCTGTTTCCTTTGGTTTGAGGCTCTAATTGATCCTGATCACAGATTTGAGTTGGAATGAAATCCTGAACCTACTGACCCGGTTGTGTAGTCTTCGTTAGTGACTGGTTTAGATGGCGTAAAGTTCTGGTCGTACCGCCATGAGGTCCGCTTTCTAACGGCTGTCTGTGTTGGTCTGCAGGGATCGGCGTCGGTCGTGTCGGGTTCTCCCGCCATCCTCCTCAGCTCCATGACGACGGACGGCGTCTGTGAGCGTGTGCGGCAGACCGAAGGCATCGACCAGAGCATGATCGCGCAGTACACCGCCACCATCAAGAAGGTCAGTGGCGCAGCTTCGTCCGGCTGCAGCAGAACCGACTGCAGATTAACGTTCCTGCTCTGACCTTCCGTCCTCAGGCCAACATCAACGGCAGAGTTCTGTCTCAGTGCAACATCGATGAGCTGAAGAAGGAGATGAATATGAACTTTGGCGACTGGCAGCTGTTCCGAGCCACGGTCAGGACGCGCCGCCGTCCAGCAGGTGTTTTAGAAGCCGGTTCAGCGCCGGGTTTAACCTTTCTTCTTCCTTCTGCCGCAGATTCTGGAAATGCGTCACATTGAGAGTCAGGTGCTGCACGAGGAAACCGCCAGTGAGCAAGGCAGCATGGTGGGGGGTCCCACTGAGGTGGGGAGGCGGGCCATGGCGCCGCCGCACGCCGGAGCCAGCAATGCGGACGGGTCTCCGATGTACAGCTTCAACCTGAGCTTTGAGGAGCTGAGCGGCGTGGGGCTGGATGAGGCGCCGCGGCACGGAAACGTCCAGTGGACGGTAGGGGACGCCTTAGAACCGTCCTGGAGGGTAACATCGGTAGCTTCCTGTTTAACCGTCCTATCACCCTCCGTCCTCAGGGGGGCGCTCACCGGACCGCCAGCATGACCAGCCTGAACTCGCAGGAGTCGTCGAACGACATCGGCAAGCTGACCGACAAGCAGCAGGCCGAGTACCGCAACGCCTACCAGGAGTACATCGCCCAGATGGCCCAGCTGGAGATGAGCGGCATCGGCGAGAAGCCCGTCCAGCCTCAGCCTGGGCAGTTCATGACATCATCAACGGGGGACAAGAACAAGGACGGCGCAGAGCAAGACGCACGCAAGTCCTTCAACAAGAGAGGCGGGGCCAAGCTGGCGGCCGACGCCACTGACTTCAACTCCGGCGGAGATTCGCTCGATCCGATCACCGAGGAGGACGAGAAGACCGGCTCGTCCAAGTCCCTGCTGACCCGTAAGCTGTCCGCCGAGCGCGGCGGATTGTTCCAAGGCGCTAGCGACCTGAAGCTGAAAGCCAGCGGCGGCCTGCGTTACCAGAAGCTGACCAGCGACGACGAGGAGTCCGAGGAGTCCGACAACCCTCTGCTTTCCAAAGACGGAAAGAAGCCACTCGACCCCAAGCTACCCGGCGGCTCGCTGGCGCTGAAGGGGAAGGACTACCTGTCGGACGCCATGTTGGACAAGAAGGACTCGTCCGACTCCGGCGTGCGCTCCAACGAAAGCTCTCCCAACCACTCGCTGCAGGACGAGGAGGCCGACCTGTCTCAGCTGGAGAGGGCTAACCTGATCGAGCTGGACGAGGAGAGCGCCGGCAGGAAGCGCGGCCTCCCCAGCAGCCTGAGCGGCCTTCAGGACCCGGCCGTGGCGCGCATGTCCATCTGCTCCGAGGACCAGTGCAGCCTGCTGGCCAGCAGCCCCGAGGAGAGCTGGACCTCCTCCAGGAGCTACAACCTCAACCGCACGCCCAGCAACGTCACCCTGAACAACAACACCAACGCCCAGCAGGGTGGCCGGCCCCGCCCACCCGCCGAGGGCTCCACCTCCTCCAACCTGACCTCCACCGGCGACGTCATCATCCCGCCGACGACCACCGCCACCAGGCCAGGCCCCAACAACGAGAACGTCCGCGTGGTCCACCTGAAGAGAGGCCTGAAACCCGGAGACCCGCCGGAGATCTGCGCCGTTACCTCCGACACCGTCACCTTCGGCGAGGAGCGCGAGAGCATCCTGTGAGCTCACGGCGAGAACAAAGGAGAGTCGCTGAAGCTCCGCCTCCAGAAAGAAGCTGGAGTCGATCAGTTAGCTGTTGTGGTCGTAGTTGTAGTTGCACGTGTGGAACAGCTGAGGCTTCGTGTTGACGTAAAAAACTCCACTGCATGTTGTCGTGACGTTCGCCTCATCGTAGCGATCCCGTTAGCTTAGCATGTTTATCTCGTCATCAGAGTTTTACCTAAATTTGCTGCTAGTTTAGATTTTATGCGTCTTTGATGTCAGTATTTTAGGCTCTTATCTGGACCAGGTGTCGCCTCCTGGACTTCCTGCTTAAATAAAAATGAAATAAAAAACTAAAGTCGGTGTTAAACATGTGGATGATGGTGCTTCATTCTCAGCTGGTTTTTATTCTGAGGCTCAACAGGATCTTTATGCCCCATTTCCACGAATTCCCTGAAACCGATCCGAGCTCCTTTTACGCATTAGGCTAGCACGGTTCCTCGCCAACGATAATACAACTCTCAAGGAATCACGCAAACTCACACGGTCTAGTTCACAGCGTTCCATTAATACTCAACAGTTACCATGGTGACCGTGCTCAGACCGTTCTCTGGAATAATCAATAGATCATTATTTATACCTAAAACTAATATGTTTGTGGTTATTTAACTTTCTCTTTAATTTTCGTCGCGATCACTGAGTCTGGGAGCGGCCATTTTGGCCCAAATATAGTAGGGGTGTCAACAATAATCGATTCAGCGATGCCTTGCAATGTGGGGCATGCACGATTGAGCATTGATGCGGCAACGTGCCATAATCGATTATGTCACTGTTTATTTTCTGGCCTCAAATGAAAAAGTTGAGAAGTTTCAATTACTTCCGGGGGCATACCAACAACAATCAAGATGGCTGAGGCGGAGGAAGATGACCGCGATAGACGGGTAGGCCTAATTAAAAACGCACCAAAAGCTTGAAAAGCGGATATCTGGGCACATTTCGGATTTTACGAAGTCAATGGGATTTTGATGCATCGCAATGCATCGTAGAATCGAATTGAAGCTAATCGTGAGGGCAGTACCAATGCACACCCCTAAAATATAGTAGCCCCTCCCTCCTGCCATCTTCCAGCA
>NW_015150710.1:285779-289010 GCF_000732505.1 Cyprinodon variegatus
CCAGACAGCTCTCTGGGTGCTCAGCCCCCCTAAACCTCTGGTCCTAGAACCGCCCCTGCTGCTGAGGTTTGCTCATATTGATTAGTGACTAAGTTCCCTCAGGCCTCATGAAAAATGTGACTTTTTTTTATCTCATGGATGCTATAAACCTAATCTTTATTCTCTTAGGAATCGTAGTCTCTGGTTTTCATGCCACCATCTTTCAAACCTGCTTCTCAGTTTAAAAAAACATTTAGTTTTTACTCTGAAACTGCATCATTAGTCAGAAGTTGTTGCGTTGAACGTTGAAGCCTCTGACTGAATATTTGCCTCATAGCTGCTCTCCTCATGCATGTTTTGCATGTTAGAAGAGTTGGATCGTAGCCGAGCTGCAGACCTGAGAGAGAGAGGATGAAACTCTGCCTGTTTCAGATCTGCTTCATTCAGATCATCTGTTTTTCATCCATGTGGCTTCATCCCTGGGTTCTGTTCTGTTATTACTGCCGAATGTTTATTAAGGAGTCAGAAGACATTTAGAAATAAATGTCTGTGAAAAAATGTGCATCAAACCCAAAATATAATATTTTCTATTTTATCTGAAAGCTTTTGTAGTTACTGCTTCAACCAACCTGACAATAAGGAAAGAGTGAAAAACTAGTGATTGCAAATCTGCTCTGTTTGCTGTCAGAGAAAACATCCAGCCAATCAGACTCCAGCTTTTTGTCTCGTATTTGATCTTAATTGTTAAAAGTTACAGAATTAAAATCAAAATTATTTTGAAAGTCTTATAATTATTTGGATACTTTTTACTTTTTGTTCAAGATAGATAGATAGATAGATAGATGTACTTTATTTATCCCAAGCTGGGAAATTGCAGTGTAGCAGCAGCTTTACACATAGTGACAGTCACAACACAATAAGATAAGAAAAAAGTAAAAATAACATAACATCCACGCGTATTTACATTATAAGGGTAATTTACATAATAAGGGTAATTTACATAATTTAATCATAGACTAATCATAGACTAAAATGTGTCAGGTTGGGTGGAGGTATTGAGGACCCGAATGCATAATAGATGATAATAATAAATTTTATTTGTAATGCACTTTAAATAAAAAAAAATCTCAAAAGTGCTACAGGTAAAATCATAATAAAGATTTTATAAAAAAAAAAGGTTTTACAATAATGAAGATGAGTTTGCAGTTTTAATATGTTTCCACGGGCAACTGAGGCAAAAATAATAAAAAAGAAATAATAATAATAATGAAAACCAAAATCTAGGGGACATCAGGGATCCAGCAAACACTGACTGAACATGAGGTGTATAAATGGGAGACTGAACAAAGAGCAGCCTAATTAGCAGAGTGGGAGCAGGTGTGGAGAGAGGAGTCTAGAAGGGATAAAAGAGACACAAGAGGGCAGCAGAGGGATAACAATACCTAAGAACTCAACTACAATCAATTCAGTTTAGTTCTATAGCGCCAATTCACAACACGTCATCTCAAGGACCTTTACAGTTTCACATACCCAGAAGTTCTGAAAATTTAAATAGCTAGAAGGAGTTGCCTCATTTATGCTCACATAATCCTCTTGCTGCAGCCAGGTTTCTGTAAGGCAACATAAATTAATGTGATTATCATAAATCAAGTCATTAACTAACAAAATTTAATTGTTTTAGCTTTTTCCAATTTTTATTTCAATTTTAATTAGATTATCATGATTTAGTCCTTTAGGAATCTTTTCTATCTTATTAGATTAGATTAGATTTTGGTCGTGGATGGAGTAATGAGTGGGAAACAGCAGAGAAGCTGCAGAGAGGTGTGTTAAACTACGACTCTGCGTCCTGGTCTGCAACCTGGGTGGTCAAATAATATCAAAATAAGCAGAATAAAACAAAATGGAAATAAAACCAATAAACCAGTAAACACAGAAAGACATGAATCAAAGTATAACTGAAAACTCAAAAAAGAAAACTTAAACAGAACAAAAGTGCAGAGTCATGGCAAAAAGATATGTATAAAAAAAAGCTTTTCCCATTTTCTTTCATTCTGAAGGTTTAAATAAAAAAAAAAATTTAACCTAAATTACAATTTTTAAGTTTTTCTTATTCTTTAAATATTTGGGATCTAATGGGGAATTGGGCTGTTTATTTTTCCATGTATTTACTGAAGCTATATCTGTTTTTTCTTGTGGAGGAAAAAATATAAACGTTTTGACCGTTGCTGTCCAGCAGATGGCGCCAAAGACCTGCTAACTTCCTTAAAAGTTGGGCGTTTATTGCCCATTTTAAAATGGGAAAAACAATTTATGCTTATGATAAAACAAAGCAGGTTTCCTTTGATGGTGTTTAGCTATCAGTTGGTCCTTGTTAGGTGGATTTTCTTGATGAACTGATGATATGAAATCAGGTGTAGGAAGGAGAGACTTTAATCTTGAAATGTTTGTATAATGGATCAGATCAGAGTCAGCAGAGTTGGAGCTTCAGGGTTCAAGGCTTCTAAAAATACTTCTGTTATGCTGAGATGTTTCAGATAGAGGACGCCTGTCGGTAACTTTCCCGATCCGCTGTGGCGCGTCACCCGATAAGCCTGTTTCAGGTACAGTGAAAACATGCAAATCGCTGAGGGAGGAAAACAGATAAGAGGCAGAGAGTTCAACTGTAGCTCAGCTGCTCTGACCTGCTGCACAGCATGAGGGCTCAGAGCAGCAGCTCAGGGTGCAGCTGCTGTTCAGTTTTTAAACTTTACTTTGACTAGGCCACTCCAACGCCTCGATTCGGTTGCTTTTATCCGCTTAGAGCTGGCGTTCCCGGTTCTGTCCTTCTAAAGCAGACCAGAGCATCACTCCTCCACCACCATGTTTGATCCCAGGATGTCCTGAAATGCTCTGGTGGTTTTATCCATAGACAGAATGTAAGAGTAGACCTGTTTGGCCTGTGGGCTCTGACCTGATTTGGTGGCGCTCTCTTTGCTTCGCTCTGTAAAATAATCCATCCTAATCAACTTTAAATCAATAAATACTGAACTTATTTTCACGGTTGAGTTTTTTTCCTGAAAACAAACAAACGGTTCAATGCATTTGAATACTTTTAGTCTTGTTAAGAGTAATAGAATATTCTGATAGGATGTATGAATGTTGCAAAGCACAGCCGCTCATACTTTTATTTTATTACTATATAAACAGACATATTTATACAGGTATACATAGATACAGTGTTGTGCCTGAACGCGTTCATTGAACGAAAGTTCA
>NW_015150710.1:292151-293059 GCF_000732505.1 Cyprinodon variegatus
TTTTATGTTTTTCTGTTGAGCATAAAGTCTCTTGTATTTTAAAATCCCCCTGACCTCAGCGCGAACCCGTCATCACCCAGAATGCCCTGGAGTTGGTCTCAATTATCCCGAGCAGAATCCCCAGATTTATCAGGCTGGAGACGATCCAGCTGAGCGCTGCTGGTGCCTTTGATCCGCTGCCAAACATCTGATCAGAGCAGCAGAGATGGAGAACCAGCAGATCGCTTCAGCGTTTCCCCTGATAGCGGTCTGATTGCTGACTCTCGGCTCACCCCGGATGGAAACGCTGCTCAGAAGATTTAGGAACAAAACCTTTGGAGTTTTTCTGAGGCTCCAAGTGACTTAAAGGAAATCATTTAAAGCCTTGTTTTATGTTTTCTTCATATTGAATTAAAATAGATTTTATGAAGCTTTCTTTACTTCCATCCAAAAGAAAACAGTTGGGTCTGCCAGAACTTCAGGAGGTTTTTAAGATCTGGTTTTAAATCTTCACATAATTTAGATCAGGGGACATAAAAGGTCCAACTGAGGTTCCTCTACTTTGCCTCTTTAGTTTAATCATTTTTTTATAGTTATGATGCTGCTCTTTATTTGGGGACCAAACTTCATCCATCCATACATTTTCTGCCAGTCTTAACCCAATTGGGGCGGCGAGGGTTGCTGGTGCCCATCTCCAGCTGTCTATGGGTGGGAATCAAGATTATTTACGCCAAATGTTTAGAAGAAAATTATTAGTTTTCTTCGATCTTCAAAATAATACCCTAAAACAGATAGATTCTGGGAGAAGGATCAAAACTATTTATAGGATTTAATTAAAGAAAATCTACCAACCAGTTTACCAACCGGACCATCGACCCAACAACGACTGACCAACCAGTTTACAAACAATCTGTCATGATTTTATCTAA
>NW_015150710.1:294324-296560 GCF_000732505.1 Cyprinodon variegatus
GAACCAGGCGCCTCCTGTTGGTGGAAGGGAGAACAACACAAAAACAAACACACAGACTGGAGCTCTGACACAATCAACCAACCAGTAGACTCCACCACCAGCCGGCATGCCGACCACTTAACCACCAACCAATCCATAACCAATCAACCAACGCATCAACCCAGCAAACTAACCAGTACCTGACAGGAGCCCCTGATGAGAACCTGAATTTTGAATGAAAGGTGGTTAAGAAACACACTTTTATCATCAGCTTCATATTTTGCAAAGTGCCTTGAGATGACATGTGATGTGAATTGGCGCCATATGAATAAACTGAATTGAATTGAATTGTTTGCTGGAAATCTAAACATCTCGTTCTTCTGCTGCTTTGTTCCTAAACATGGAAGATTCTGGATGCAAATAGAGAAACTACAGCATAGGTCAGTCCTAATTTATCTGTCAGGTTTCTGTTTCTGTTATGTTTTTCTTTTGAGCATTCAGTCTTACTTTACTCCTTGTTTTCTAGTGTTTAGTTTTCTTTTCTCCATGTTTTATATTCCTAGTTATTTGATTATCATTTTGTTGTTATTTCCAATCTTCCAGGTTTCTATTTGTTGCTCTCTGCTGCCCTCTTGTGTTCTCCTTCTTCCCCTGCTCTTTCCCTCTCTTGTTCTGTGCACAGCTGCTCCCAGTTTCCTCATTAGCCCTCTTTGTCTCAGTCTCCTTTAAAAAGCCCTCTCTCTTCAGTTCCTCTTTGCTGGGTCCTCGTCAAGCACCGTCAAACATGCGCCAACTCCTTCTCTGTGCCTTCCTCCTTATGATTGTGATTCCCCTGATGTCTCCATGGTTTCTGGTACGTTTAGACTAGTTTTCATGTTTTTGATTTTTGGACTCCTGGTTTCATGTTTGTTTGGACTTTGTTTTCTTTTTGAAATTTTTGGATAACCAGCCTCTGATTTCTGTTTAGTCATTATTAAATCCACAAGAGATTCACCTCTGCCTCTGCTTTTGGGTCAACTAATCATAGCCAAATCGTGACACATAAGAAATCCAGCTTCATTGAGATTTTTTTTCTTTTTTGAGGGATTTAGTTCCTTTAAGCTTTTCATTGTTTGCTGTTAGTTATTTCAGCTCCTGTCTCAGACAGGCCTGTTTAATCAAATGCACATGTTTAACCAAATATTCCCCTTCCTCAGTTCTGCTGCTACACGACGGCCGTTTAACAGGTTTGGACTTTAGTCTCAGTTCCTTCAAGCTGTAACAACATTTATTCATTTATCACATTTTTATTGGAAAAAAAACAGTTTTCCAGTGTTTACTTTATCTGTCTGATTAAAATAAAAGTGGATGAAATGTTAAAAAATTGTACTTTAAATAATAGGAACATTTCAAAGGTTTGTGGCTGAAGTCTGTCATTGTTTGCTTAAAGTTTGGCTGCAACAGGACCAGAGGAAACGATCTCTACACAAACACAGCGAACAGGAAGCTGACTGTTTGTGGGTGTGTGAATGGTTTCCAGAACAGCTCCCATTAACACCATGAGAGACCTCAAACACCCCAGCTGGTAAAAATATACCCGTAATAAGCAGGACGCTGGGAGTTCAGTCATCATGGAGACTTTTCTGTCTGCAGCTTTAGGTTTTTGGTTTCAGGGTCCAGCTGGGAGTCCGGTTCTGATTGCAGGATCTTCATTAAAACCAAAGAATAAACAAAGCGGAGACCATGATAAACAGTTCAGGTTCCACATTTCAGCTGATTTCCTCATTTATTTTCGTAAATAAAAACCTTTCTCTCACTGATGAGGACGTCCAAGCACCTCTACAGGGCTGGTTGTCTTAAACCTATTTCCTGCTGGCAATGCTTCGCTCTGATGAACTGGGAGAACTGGTTCACACACACTGGAAACATCAGACGGGGTCAGACAGGGCCAAGCGCTAGCTTCCTGCTCCCAACCCCCCTGAGTCTCCTGCCTCCAATTCCTCAGCCGGCTGGAGTGTGTCGGTTCACATCCACCTCTGAGGACAGCTCGTCTCTCTCTGTCACAGCTGCTCAGATGGTCAGAGTTTGGTCTAGAGACACTTTTAGGTTTAAAAAACTTCAGCAATATCTGCAGGTTGGAGAACTCTGACTGTATGAACCAGTTATCAAAGCATTTAAACAATAAATGTGAAGCAAAGTCAAAAAACGATGCAGAAAAACTAGCAAAAGGTGAGAAAATAAGCTTATAGTAACAGACATGAGTAGAGCAGGGAGTCAA
>NW_015150710.1:302544-303254 GCF_000732505.1 Cyprinodon variegatus
TGGATGGATGGATGGATGGATGACTCTTGCTTCTGTTCTCTGACCTTCAAACAGCCTTCGTAATGTTTTGGTATCAAAATGCTCTGAGCAGCGAATGTTCTGGATGTTTCCGTCTCAGATCAGTCCATGACTCCCAGAGTCCCTGTTTGTCCTGCTGCTGATCAGAAACAGGCCCTGAAGCCGGGCCGAGGCGATGATGCTGCACGGTATCTGGTGTCAGGTGATATTTCTGATGTGGGTTGGGCTCTGTGACCTCACCGCCATCCAACACTGGGCTTTTTGTCTTCCTCTGGAGGTAAAACGAGCCCTTCTGTCATCGAGGCCTTAAAGAGGCTTTTAAACGGATCCAGAAACGGCTCATATCGACCCGTCAGTCACACGGCGCGGTTTCACTGCTGCTCCTCATGAACGTAATGTGTCTCTGGCTGATCTTTAACCCTCAAACTCATCTCCCTGCAGCTCAGAGCGGGTCAGAACCGCCCCAACCTGCAGAGGAAAGAACAAGAAATCACTCAGGCCTCAGAAAGGATTCCAGTTACTGACGTCTGTTGTTTTAAGGATCTAAGTAGTTCTGTTTTTAACACTAAATGCATCTCATGTCCTATCAGAGCAAAGACCTGCCTTTAGCTTTAGTGGGAAGGTCCTGCCGCCATCAGAGCGGCCATGAATCAGGGGCCAACCTGATTTAAAACATTTCTACCGCATGTTGT
>NW_015150710.1:306993-307938 GCF_000732505.1 Cyprinodon variegatus
CTCTGGACCTTTACTGGTTGATGATTTTCTTTATTGAACCCCGCTGATTTTTAATTGGTTACCCCTGGCCTAGTGGTCAGAGCAATGCAACTTCTCCGTTGTAAGCCCAATAAAGTTACATTTCTAAAAGAAATGATTCTGAGTGTCAGATTAACAATAAATAAACACCCAGGATTATTTTGGGGTAGATGATCCCAGACGACTTAAACCTGACCTTTGAAGATAAAACTGAACCACAGATCAGACAGGCCGGCCCTCCTCTTCCTCTGGTGAACGTTGGTTTGTCTAGTCGTGATAATCAGCTGCAGTTGTGAAAACAGGCTGACATCACAGTTGAGACGCTTCAGACTGCGGCGTCAGAGGATAGATTAACCTGAGCACTGATTCAGAGCAGCATCTAAAACACGACGGTAGAATCTGGGAAAACAAGAAAGAAAAGCAATATGAGGACGTCTAACGTTCTTCACACAGGAAAAAACTAAATGTAGATAAGTCATTTTTTCTTAAAAGAAATATATTTGTTCATGGATTAAGGAGGTTAAGAGATATTTTGCCAACAGAACGAGACAATTTATATTTAAACTAAAAAAAACACAATTACATTGTCTTATTTCAAGTGCGTATTATCTAATTATCTTATTTAAAGACTAAAAAAACTAATTTCATTAGCAAACTATCTAATTAACCTGCTCAAATTAAGGGTAAATACACTTAATTTAAGACATTTTTACTTATGTCTAGATAATTTCTCCGATGCAGAACCTCAGGGTCAATCTACACTGTCCCACACTGCAAAAACGATCTAGAAATAAGTAAGAATTTCTTAAATTAAGTGTATTTACCCTTAATTTGAGTAAGTAAATGAGATAGTTTGCCAATGGAATGAGTATTTTTACTCTTAATATAATATAATTAGATAATATGCACTTGAAATAAGACAATGCA
>NW_015150710.1:309787-311443 GCF_000732505.1 Cyprinodon variegatus
GCACTTATTTTAAGAAAAAATTTCAATTTTTTCAGTGAGGGGTGGCCAGTGATTGGCTAAGGGTGGCCATGGCCCCCCATTTAGCTCCGCCCCTGTTTAAAAGTCCTAAAGAAAACAGAGTTTAATTCTGAACGTCTTCAACTTAAACTCTTTTTCCAGCTTTTGAATACAGATGAAAGACAGGAAGAAATTAGAGAAAGTTGCTGCTGGTTTTAAAAACTCTGTGAAATGTTTGTTTTCAGTGTTTTTAATAAAAAAACTTCAAACAGGTTGTAGTATAGACAAGTACATAATAGAACAGCTTTACTTCTGTTCATTCTACTAAATTTCTCACAAGAAACACAAAATGATGTATTACAAATTAGAACATTAAACAGAACCAATAAATATATTTTCAGGAAAGAAATGATATAAAAACATGGAACATGGAATCATGGAACGACTGAAACAGCAGCTCAGCTTCTAACCAATCACAGCGTGACGTCACTCAGATGTTTAGGACCTTATTTTTCTTCTCTTTCTGAAAGATTAAAGATCATTTATGATGCATATTTGTGTTTCTTGACTGAAAATAAATCTAATAACATTTGAATAAAACATTTAGTAGAAAAAAGGAGCAAAACCTTCAATGAAAACATCAGATTCATAAGAAATATTTTAATTTCAGGATCGATTAGTTAGAATAAGTGAACCGTTGATATTAAAGATAAACCCATGAGATTATAATCTGCCAAATTAAGACTGAAATTAAAGTTTTTACTGTACTTCAAATGCTCTGAAGTTTGACGAGTTGCAGAAAAGGTTTGGATTCTGAGTGGATTTGACATTCAGACATTTTAAAGTTTCCAGATTTGGTTAAATCTGAAACGGAGCAGATGATTTTTAAAGTGAGAAATAATCCACTGCCTGGCGACACTGAAGAGACGGGAAGCAATCAGTGCCAAAAACACCAAGTTAGAACAACAATGAGGGCAGACTTTATGGGAAAATATAAAAATAAAAAACTAATTATAAAGCGATATATGGAAGAAAGAGGAAAGGTTTATAGGTGATTATAGGTGGATTATTATAAATGGGTGTTTAGTTTTCAGGTGGATATGCTGTTTATTTTATGTAAAAAACTTTTTTTTAATCCAAACTTGTATCATAATTTCTTTTATTTTCCAAACTATTATTTTTTTATTGGCTATTTTATCCATATTTATGCTTTTTTTTTTCTTCTACTGTTTAGATTTTTTCACTGCTGCACTTTAGGAAAAGGAAATGTTCATTTACTTTCTGAAAAGCTGCACTAAACTAAAATTCATTTGTTTGTATAGAAAAAGACAACAAAAGTTGTCTAAGGCTAATGTTCTAAACATCTACATTTAAAATAAACTAATTTCCAGCAGGAGTGGGCGTCATTCGTATCCTTACCTGTGAAAAGTTTCTCTTCATGATCAGAAGATTTTTCGTTTAAATTAATAATTTATGGTTTTATAGTTTTTACCAGAGTTTAAAATTGAGCTTTTTTTTTCTCTTTTTGCCGCTTTCTACGGAGCCCCTAAAGGGACATGGAGGGAAAAAATACAGTTTTGGGAGATCCCACAAACCTTTTGCGAGATCTCATAAAAAATACACTTTTGCTAGATCCCACAATACTTTTGCGAGATCTCG
>NW_015150710.1:311937-313608 GCF_000732505.1 Cyprinodon variegatus
CGAGATCTCGCAAAAGTATTGTGGGATCTAGCAAAAGTGTATTTTTTATGAGATCTCGCAAAAGGTTTGTGGGATCTCCCAAAACTGTATTTTTTCCCTCCATGTCCCTTTAGGGGCTCCGTAGCTTTCAATGTGAAATTGAATTTCCCTGAAGGAATAATCCTGAGGAATAAATCCAGTCTTAACCAGGGATTAAGTTGAACCTCTGAAGTAAACAGAAATGTTTCACTCCATTTATTAAGATATAACGCAATTACTTCCATATTTAAATAAACATAATTATTAATTTACATTACTTTGTTTATTCTTTTAATTTTACAGCAAAATTAACATTTAATTCACGTATTATATCAATCAAAACATCTACTGAATTATATGTATTATTCTCAGGCATCATGGATTTTGACGGCCGCCCCATTGGTGTTTGGAGTCCTCCCCGGGGGCCCCGACCCTCATTTTGAGAACCTCTGGTCTAAAATCAAAAATTTAAATCAATCAGGATTAAAAAGCATTAATTTGGTTCTGTCTCTAATTTTCTTGGTTTCCTTTAGAGCAGAAAAAGATGAACTAGATGTGATTATTACAAGATGTAAAGAAATAGAAATATTTTATGTAACTGGTTTCCTGAAGGAGCAGATTTTAAATTTTGTATTTTTTTGGCAGAAAGATTAAAGAATGAATGTTTTTATTTATTTAATCATCTTTTTCAGCTATGATGGGAACATAAAGTCAAATATAAACAATAAAAACCAAACGCTTAGACACATTTCAACCTATATATGAATTTCTGTGGCTCAGATCAAAGGCATCGCCATGGTAACGTGTCAAAGAGGTGACTTTATGCAAAACCTGACATTTTAGTTTTAATTCACAATTTTTATCTGCATGATGAAGAGGCTAAACCAGCCAATCAGAGCCCAGCAGGATGAATAAGGAGGCGGAGCAGCTGATGGGTTCAGTTCCAGCTGATTTATTCTCAGACATAAACAGACTTTATGGTAAAAACCACCAAGTTCAAACATTTTCCTCTCTGCTACAAAATAAAGAGAAATGAAATAAAAACGCAGGAAGTTCGTTTCATCGTTTTTCCTTCATATTGCACAAAAAATAATGAGCAACAAAAACAAGAATGTGCTGCTGATGAAGTGATAGAAAAATAATTAAAATACGTAACAGAAATGTCCAGTTTCTCCTCCTGCTCTCGTTACAATCAGTCACACAAACTTTTCTTTTTTCTTTTTTATCTATTTATACACATTTACACGGCGAGCAAAGATCCGTCTGTCTGGACGCTCTTTAAAAACAACTGCAAGGCTTTAAGTCAAAGAGCAGAACCGGAACCAACAGGAAGAAAACAAACAAGTGCCTGACATTCCCTCTGAATGTACAAAAATATGCCTGAAAATAGTTTTTATTATTATTATTTTTAGAAAGATGAGGTATGTTTGGTTTGCTGATATCAAAAAGGATCAGTTTGGGTTTAAGGAGCTGAAAAAATAGACGATAAGAAAAAAGTTACATTGAAGACCTGAAGTCCTGCAGCTGGACCAGGTCCTGGTTTCTGGACCAGGTCCTGGTTTCTGGATCAAAGTCCTGGTTTCTGGATCAAAGTCCTGGTTTCTGGATCAAAGTCCTGGTTTCTGGACCAGGTCCTGGTTTCTGGATCAAAGT